>NC_048307.1:14099632-14294342 GCF_013100865.1 Trachemys scripta elegans | reverse complement strand
CCCCCCCAAAAGCCCCCCCCTGAACTCCTGACCCCCCCCGTTTCTTGACTGCCCCCTTCAGAACCTCCCTGCCCCTTCTCCTGCCCCCTGGCCCCCTTACCCTGCTGCTCAGAACAGGGTGTTGGGCTCTGTGCGAGCCAGACACGTGGCTGTGCTCCCCAGCACACAACAAAACCCGGTCCCTGGCCCTGCACAGTGCTGCCGGAGCCGGGCTGCAGGGGAGAGCTGCCGGCTCAGAATGCAGGGCGGAGCTCCTCTACAGCTGCTCCGGAGTCCAGCCCGGGACTTTCCTGCAGCCCTCCTAGCCGCTCGCTCTGCTCTGCCCTGCCGGGGAGGGGGGAAATCCCGGACATTTTGAGTTATTTACAAATTCCCCCCGGACGCTATTTTTAGCACAAAAAGGAGGACATGTCCGGGTAAATCCGGACGAATGGTAACCCTACCGTTATGACTATCTAGTATGAGCTGCCTCACACCAAATCAATGTTTTGCACTTTACTCTTGTGATGCTTTATGGAATCTGGGGGACACTTGAGGATATTGTGAATATTAATATTGTAAAATTGTAATGAATTATTCCAGATATGCCATGCATCTGCAAAAATGTTACAACTTGCCAGATATGATAATCTCATGTATGTGTTTGTATCACCTTTGTATTATGAGTTATAGATATGTATGTTTGTATTTCAAACTTGTGCTATGCTTCTGGGTGTCCCTCCCAGACAGTTTGGGTATCAGCTCTGCCTAGCCTGCTTGTTGGCGTATTAAGGACCATCAGCTATACAACTGACCTATTGAGAGAAGGCAGATACACCTTATGACTCAGCAAGGCATGCAGGGGCAATGCCTGTGGACAGAACTCTAAGGCCTCCAAGCCATGTGCTGGACAGCTTTTTGTTTGAAACAAAGGAAGCACAGGCCACATGGCAAAAGACTATAAAAGGCAGCTGCATCTTCTCCATTTGGTCTTCAATACTGCTTCTTACCTCTGGAAGAACTTTGCTACAAACTGAAGCTCTGAACAAAGGACCATCTGAATGACCATCCAAGCTGTGGATGTGTTCCAGAGGGACTTTCAAGCCAACAAACTCACCAGTACTGCTAGGAACCTGATATATGGACTTTGAAGTCTTTGTATGTATGTGACTGATTTACGATTTAACATCTCTCTTCTTGTTCGTTCTTTTTTCTTTATAATAAACCTTTAGTTTTAGACACTAAAGGATTGGCTGGCAGTGTGGTATTTTGTGTAAGATCCAAAGCTATACTGACCTGGTAATGTGGCTGACCCTTTGGGGTTAGAAGAACATTTTGTGTATGTGAGTTTTTTAAATAACTTCTCACTGTACTGAACCTACGTGCTGGCTGGGAGCCAGAGAACTGGAATGCAATAAAGGGGGCTGTGTGATTTCTTTTTTGCTTCTTGATAACCAGTGTGGGGGATCAGAAGCACAGTTTGTGACTGGTTGAGGAGATTAACTTCAGTGTTACCCACCAGTCTTGAGAGTATCTGCTCTTCCTTTTGCAGCCTGCCCTGATCTTGGCATTTCCGGTGAGGGCTGTGCTGGACACACATAGGTCACCACTCAGATAAGAGAATTCTAATTTCTATTCACCTCATCCCACTTTAGAAAATAAAAAAAGCCACTTCTTCTGTTTTTAGCATCAAAATAGCATCCTTGTTCTGCTTTTGCATGACAGCACTTGCCTGGTTCATATAGATGCAAGGTTCTAATTGTGATGAACATGCTATGTTGACTAAAATTAAATGATACCACCCAGTAATTTCACACCAAGCACAGATAAAATAAAACAAGGAAAGTTTGTTAGTGAGTGATTTTCTGAGGAATATAGCCTTTTGGGCAAATTTTGTAAGCCAGTTTCCACCTCACTTATCTTAAGTGGCTGTAAATTCTAGATACTTGGAATGATGCTTTCCATAATTATCCTCCAAAGTTCTGTGGTTATTTTGCATGTTTTATGTTGTTAACATTATTTTCTATTCAACGGCAAAAGAGTTAATTTAACTTAAACAAATTAGGAGAAATGAAAACACAGAGTGTGACTATGACCTTAATTGATTTCTTTTTATACAAACACTAAAAGCATAAGGAAAATCTGTGGGATATGCAATTAGCTCCACATTGAGTAGAGACCTTGAAATAAGATGCTGTATAACTTACTCATCACTTTTGTCACTTCATGCTCAAGTTGTGCAAGTGTGAAAGCATTCTCCAGAGCTTTAGATAGCGGTAAACATCATCTTTGTACAGCTGCTCACTATGGAGCCATGTCTGACAGAAGATCATGCCTAGATTTGCCTGCAGAGCTATGCAGGAAATCATTTATCTGGAAAACTTTCTGAATTTCTGTCCCTTGACTCATCTTTATTTACTGCATTGTATCTTGAATTTTAGGGTTTGGGGGGAAGTGAAATTTCTTCCAGACTGAAGTGCCTTTGCTGGCTGGTGTCTGTTTATTCTGTAGCTATAATCATGTTAGAAGACTTGGGATGTTTAACTCTCAACCTTTTCAAAACATGATTTCATTTTGTAGTGTAGTTGGGGAATAATCATGTGTCCAGTCCTTGTTAAAGTCCAAGGCTTTAGCACCAATGAGCGTCCCTCACCACCACTTGAAGTCGCATAAACCCTTTTGGACCCATGCATTTAACCTTCAACAATGCAACTTCAACCCTGATGAAGCTTGGAAAGCTGGAAGGAGTTTACAAGAAGACATAAATAAACACCTCATGAAAGATCCCTGGCTTTGATCTCCCATGAAGCTCATGGGCAACCCTAACCGTATCCGCACAAACCATGGCAGATGCGGATACTTGCTACACAAATGGAAAATTAAAGACTCTCCAGTGTGTGACTGTGGTCACCCAGTACAGACCATGGAACATATAACAACTCAATGCCCGATTCACAAAGACGAGGGAGGCATTACAGCAATATATTCTGCTAATTCAGATGCAATTATCTGGCTTCACAATCTCTAAATATAAAGTTATAGTTGTTGCTCTACATTTACATCAGCCATATGAAAAAGCAGCAGCATTGATTAGGGACACGATAAACACTAGAAGATGGACAAATTTGATGAATCAGTTGTTCCATCTTTTAAGGTTTGTCAATAATGAGAAAATATATTGTGTTGTAAAACATGTTAACTAAATTGATATTAAACATGACTTTGTCTTTAGTGTAGATAAAGGTGGATCTGTTTGAAAACATATTAGGTGGACATGGTTTATAAATCACACTTCCTTGTTTCTTATACGCCTTCTGCCAATGAGTCTATTTGGTTGTTTCTCTATCCAGGACCATCACTCAAGGTTCACTGCTGCTTTATTTTCTGCACAGTATGCTCTAACAGTGTCATGAATAACTCAACAGTTTTGCTTTAAAGGCATTTCCACCAATTCATGATGTTTAGAATCAGGAGGTGAACAAACAAACAACATAAATCCACTAAGCAAAGAATCCTTTCTCCCAGTGTCTTCTCCCATCTTCTTGCAGTTCATTTTCCATCTGTGCACATTTGTCCTGTTATTTGTGTGTGGGTGAGAATATAACAAAGATCGATCGTATCACTGTCGCTTAGCATTTGTTCAATGAATACAAACCACTATTTCTCCCTTAGACTGTGCAGTTTGGGGCTTGCAGCCTGTTCTAAGAGCTCAATACCTTAAGATGTAGATCCTGAAATCAACAATGGAGCTAGCTGCTTCATGCTTTTTCCCTGTAAGAAAATTCATTCTCCTTGTCTTAGTCCAGCATTGAAGTAAACATGCTTTTGCCTATATGAAAACAGGCTGCAAATTTGTTTGTGTTGTGGGGGCACTTATTTTGTGTCCTTACATTTAACTGGGTTATACCTTGTTCAGAGGCTTGACAATTTTTTTTTAAATATAGGACTAGAAACAGCATTAATATTTCCTGGGAGAATGAAGACGGATGTGTTTCCTGCATTGAGATGGGTGGTGAGAAATATAGATATACTGAAGTCTAGGGATGTGACATGCAGAAAATGATTTAGACACATGTGGTTTATACCTTCCTTAGTGCACTGCATGTACTGTTCTAAATAACGTTACTCTGCTTTGTTGGGTCAGATTGTACTATAGGGAGATCAATTGCTTAGATGTCTTTCCAAAATATCTACTCTAGTTTGAATACAAATTATTGGGCTCTGTGCAGGAATGGCGGGGTGGAATTAACTGGCTTGTCATGCAGGAGGTCAGACTAGATGATCACAGTGGTCCCTTCTGATCTATGAATCTCAGAAGTAACCCGGTTGAACATGTCTGCTAGCCACAAAAAATGGTTTCAGCCTTAATTTATTATGGGGTAGTTAGCAAAGTTATGCTTTCAATGTGCACTGCAGTACAAAGTGGGAAACACCCCATTTAATTTATCTTTGTGTGCTTCTGGTCCAATTCTTTGCTAAATCTGACTAGGAATAATTATAGTCTGATGCAAAGTCTTCTAACAAATGGTCTGTTGCTTTCTCAAATGTCATCAGCTCATCATCTGTATTAAATTAGTGGGTATTTTTCTAAAGTATCCCCCAAAATCCAATTGAATAGTCCCCTGTGCACTGACATTTGTCTTATTGATCTTTTGAGCTCCTCAGGCAAGTTAAAAAGACACCCACGTACATCTCATCTTCCATATTTTCCCACTGATGATAATTCTGAATGCTCATATAACAGTGCTATTCTTCAAATCTCTTTACAGATTTAGGGCCTGATCCAAAGCCGTAGAAGTCAATGGGAATCTTTCCATTGACTTCAAAGGGGGTTGGGTCAAGCCCATCTGGCCCACAAACTCCACATGTAGCTATTATATGTAACCTTATGCTCCTGTTGCTCTCCCCCTTCGCCCTTGCTGCCCCATTGTGCTCCACACCTACCTCTTGTATCTTCTATTTAGATTGCAAATTATTGGGAGCAAATTGTTTCTTATGTTTGTCCAGCACCTGTCACGATGGGGCTGTGACTGTGGTTGCATGCCCCTCTCTGATCAGAGTTGTTCGGAATATGGCCAGAACTGGGGTATAAATATCGCTCCTTTTAACCTCTCGCCTACGGGATGTTTTTAAATGATCTTTTTGCATGTTTCCGTTCAGCGGCTAAAGGGATTTCTATTTTGGTAAAAAATGTAGCTCTCTCTTTGTGGAAATTCACCTGAGTTTAGAGAAGGTTCCATGATCTAATTTTTCTCCCTCTCACTGGAAAGCTGCCTTCTTCGTTCCACCCATTGGCTTCTCTCTTCAGCAAAATCCATCTAATTTCATTTATTCATTGAATGATGTAATTTTGATTTGGAGTACATTGGTTGGTGACATTTTTTGACTGAAATTTTTGATTCTGAGTAGAGCTTGGTGAAATTTTTTGACAGAAATTTTTGTCAGTAAAACATGCTGATTTGGTGACTGAAACATTTTGCGATTCTGTGTCAATTTTGCTGAATTGTTTTGGTTTAAAAAAAAAATCAACCAAATGAAAACAAAGTCAGTTTGACATTTTTTATCTGCTTTCCCATTATTTTTTTCACTATTCATTTCTCTTCTCCCTGCCGTATAAATCCACTTCTACAGTGACTCTGATGGTGAATTGTTAGCTGAAAATGTCTAGGCAGATGGTCAGTGGGGATTAGTAATGTCAGAAATAGTTCTAGTTTATTTATATCTTAAAACTTGTTTTTATTCCCCCTTTGTATGATTTAAGGCCCCCATTCTGCAATTAGCATGAGATTCAATAGGGCTTTGGACAGCTAGGGATTCTGATTGCAGGATTGGAGCCTAACTCAGCACTTGGGCCCTACTTTTGCATATCACTGCCAGACATTCTAAAGAAACTACACCATCTGCTAAAAAAACTCCCTGACAAAGCACAGGAACAAATCCGTACAGACACATGCCTAGAACCCCGACCAGGGGTATTCTATTTGCTACCCAAGATCCATAAACCTGGATATCCTGGACGCCCCATCATCTCAGGCATTGGCACCCTAACATCAGGCTTGTCTGGTTATGTAGACTCTGTCCTAAGACCCTACGCTACCAGCACTCCCAGCTATCTTCGAGACACCACTGACTTCCTGAGGAAACTACAATCCATCGGTGATCTTCCAGAAAACACCATCCTGGCCACTATGGACGTAGAAGCCCTCTACACCAATATTCCACACAAAGATGGACTACAAGCTATCAGGAACAGTATCCCTGATAATGTCACAGCTAACCTGGTGGCTGAACTTTGTGATTTTGTCCTCACCCACAACTATTTCACATTTGGGGACAATATATACCTTCAAGTCAGCGGCACTGCTATGGGTACCCGCATGGCCCCACAATATGCCAACATTTTTATGGCTGACTTAGAACAACGCTTCCTTAGCTCTCGTCCCCTAACGCCCCTACTCTACTTGCGCTACATTGATGACATCTTCATCATCTGGACCCATGGAAAAGAAGCCCTTGAGGAATTTCACCATGATTTCAATAATTTCCATCCCACCATCAACCTCAGCCTAGATCAATCCACACAAGCGGTCCATTTCCTGGACACTACTGTGCTAATAAGCGATGGTCACATCAATACCACCCTATACCGGAAACCTACTGACCGCTACACTTACCTACATGCCTCCAGCTTCCATCCAGGACACACCACACGATCCATTGTCTACAGCCAAGCTCTAAGATATAACCGCATTTGCTCCAATCCCTCGGATAGAGACAAGCACCTACAAGATCTCTATCAAGCATTCTTAAAACTACAATACCCACCTGCTGAAGTGAAAAAACAGATTGACAGAGCCAGACGAGTACCCAGAAGTCACCTCCTACAAGACAGGCCCAACAAAGAAAATAACAGAACACCACTAGCTGTCACCTTCAGCCCCCAACTAAAACCTCTCCAGCGCATCATCAGAGATCTACAACCTATCCTGAAAGATGATCCTTTACTCTCACAGATCTTGGGAGACAGACCTGTCCTCGCTTACAGACAATCCCCCAACCTAAAGCAAATACTCACCAGCAACCACACATCACTGAACAAAAACACTAACCCAGGAACCTATCCTTGTAACAAACCCCGATGCCAACTCTGTCCACATATCTATTCAAGTGACATCATCATAGGACCTAATCACATCAGCCATACCATCAGGGGCTCGTTCACCTGCACATCTACCAATGTGATATATGCCATCATGTGCCAGCAATGCCCCTCTGCCATGTACATTGGCCAAACCGGACAGTCTCTACGCAAAAGAATTAATGGACACAAATCTGACATCAGGAATCAAAATACTCAAAAACCAGTGGGAGAACACTTTAACCTGTCTGGTCATTCAGTGACAGACCTGCGGGTGGCTATATTACAACAGAAAAACTTCAAAAACAGACTCCAAAGAGAGACTGCAGAGCTAGAATTGATATGCAAACTAGACACAATCAACTCCGGTTTGAATAAGGACTGGGAATGGCTGAGCCATTACAAACGTTGACTCTATCTCCCCTTGTAAGTACTCTCACACTTCTTATCACACTGTCTGTACTCGGCTAGCTTGATTATCACTTCAAAAGCTTTTTTTCTCTTAATTAATTGGCCTCTCAGAGTTGGTAAGACAACTCCCACCTGTTTATGCTCTCTGTATGTGTGTATATATATCTCCTCATTATATGTTCCATTCTATATGCATCCGAAGAAGTGGGCTGTAGTCCACGAAAGCTTATGCTCTAATAAATTTGTTAGTCTCTAAGGTGCCACAAGTACTCCTGTTCTTCTTTTTGCGGATACAGACTAACACGGCTGTTACTCTGAAACTTGTCAATGGAGCTCTGTGTGGGTACAGTGGCAAACACATAGGCAGTGGATTACAAAATTGGGACCTTCATTAGTCTGTCACCACCTGTTCCTATCACTGTTACTCTCCACCTCTCTCCAGTTATTTGTTTTTCCCTTAGGTTGAATCTTGCTTTAAATTAGATCCTAATCCTAATTACTTAGGTGCTTAACTTTATGGACCTCCTCCACTCATATTTTCAATTACTCTTGTATCCCCTTGAACCACGTTATTATTTAGGTTTTGCACAGTAAGGCTTTCGAAACATTTCTCGTTTTTTGACGTTGCAATTAAACAACATTATTGCCTAATTCCCTATATTGAATTGAAGAAAAATGAGCTAATCAAGGCTCTGTCAAGGATGCCAGACTACCCCGCTCCCTTGTGCACTTTTCCCATGAATATCTATTGCATCTTCTCCCTTATACTTCACCTTCCCTAAACTGATTGTCTAAACCTTGTTCTTCCTTTATATCCCTTCTGAAGAGCCATGAAGCCGGTGAGCTTCCAGAATGGCCCATGTCCATGACTGGGACTCTTAAGTGCTACTGCAATATAAATAATATTAATAATTACTTATTTAATTAAAGAAAAAGCAAACACGTATATGTACATATCATTTTGCATCTATTTGGGTGTAAATCTTTCCCCCATTCTTCATCTGCTGTTGTCTCCTAAGGTTAGGGTGACCAGATAGCAAATGTGAAAAATCAGGACAAGGGGTGGGGGGGTAATTGGTGTCTATATAAGAAAAAGCCCCAAATATCAGGACTGTCCCTATAAAATTGGGACATCTGGTCACCCTACCTGAGGTCGTCAGCTCTTTGGGACAGTCTGTGTCTACCAATATGTCTACACAGTACCTAGCACATTGGGGCCACAATCCTGATTAAAGCCTTTGGCTAAATGGAAGAATAGGGAGTGCATCATGGTTTTATGATGATAAACTTCTACCCAGCATGTAACAACATGATTTTGGGGAAAAAATAGTTTGAGGCCACTTTAAAGCTATGAAAATCATACTGTTGAATGCAGCATTATAGACCCCTGTGCATTACTCGAATCACCATAATCTCAAATCCTTTCCTAAAGTCCTAGCATCGATATCATTTATATGTATTGCATGTTCAACTTTTATTCTGGCAGCAACAAGCACTGTGCTTCAAATTTGCATTTCATGGCTGGAACCAACACCACCCTACACAGATGTGATAAAACATCAAAAGAACAATGAAATGCCTCAACACATAAATGCATTTGCTAAGACTGCATAAAATAATGACTCCAGGGATGTAAAACTCAACCTTCCACTGCAAAGATTTGTTTACAACAATTCTGACTCTTATTTGTTAAGCAGAGGGAGCACATTGAATAGTGGGACTGAGTCGCTTTAGATACTCAGGAATAGGATAACGGGGCCTTTTGCATCTGGCTCATGTTAACATCTAGTTGCTGTTCTTTGGCCTGTGGGTTAGGAGCTGGGCAGGTGTCCACGTGAAAATAATGCAAGCGGCAATGATTGGTACAGTTGTTGAGAGACTTAGCAGAAAGACTGAGGTTTGACTGATCACAGAAATTAGAGGTAGAAACAATCTGTCAGGCCCTCCAACTTATCTTGCTGCTTTACCTGTGTCTTGCCTAGTCCCAAGCAATAAGGCTTTGTGATGGGATGTTCCAGGCAAGTTTCAATCGTAATGGTACAAATACATTTTTATTGTAAACAAAACAATCATTCAACCATTAAGAAGTCACCTGTGTATTCCAAATATTCATTTGTAAATAATAATGTTGGCGGAATCATCTTTTTCTTCCTGCAGTTTACATGGCAGTCCCGGCATTGACTCCTTGTGTTTCAAAAAGCCAGAGCTGCATCTAGTTAAAAGCTCCTGTACGTGAATTCAGGCAGCAGTCATTCTTAGTCCCTTAGGGTATGTCTACACTACCCGCCAGATCGGTGGGCAGCGATTGATCCAGCGGGGGTTCATTTATCGTGTCTAGTCTAGACGTGATAAATCGATCCCTGAGCGCTCTCCCATCAACTCCTGTACTCCACCGCCGCAAGAGGTGCAGGCGGAGTCGACGGGGGAGCGGCAGCAGTTGACTCACCACAGTGAAGACACCGCGGTGAGTTGGTCTAAGTACGTCGACTTCAGCTACGTTATTCACGTAGCTGAAGTTGCGTAACTTAGATCGATTCCCCCCAACACCACTCCCCCCCAGTGTAGACCAGGCCTTAGACTTTAGGACCTAGATCCACAACGGGGACTTAGATTGGTGTTGCAAAGCCAAGCCTTTTAGGTGCCCTGCTGATGCAGTGCAATGCAGAGCCCTTTGATAGGAGCCCATGCTCCCAAGACAGCGCATGGGGAGAGAGCTAAGAATAGGACTGACAAAAGCTGCATGCTAAGCCTAAGCTAGTCAATAGGAAATAGAGCGTGGCCCAAGACCCTCCCTTCAAAGGGATTTAGGTGTGAAGGGGAGGCGACTATCTCTCCCTGGGCTTCACAGCCATAACCCCCCCCTAAGCCAGGTCAGCCCTTTCTCACAAAAAACCTTCCCTGCCCTGTAGCCAGCACACCCACCCAGGATGTGAGAGACCCAGATTCAAATCCCGGTTCTTCCTGATGTGGAGCAGGGACTTGAACCCACGTTTCCTGCCTTGTAGGTGACTGCCCAACCCATTGAGGGATGGTATATTCTGGGGTGGGTCTTTCTCCATCTTATCTGTTGAAGCTGGTCCACTTTGTATCAAATACTTTAAATATTCTCACTCCCAGGCTGAATATTAAAGTGTCTCATACAATGTGGAACAGTTTCAATAGGAGAGACTGAGAAAAACCCACCCCAGAATATTCCATAGCCCAGTGTTTTGAGTGCTCCCCTGAGAACGGTAGGTTCATGTCCCTGCCCCCCCTCAGGTAGATTTGAACCCGGGTCCTTCATAGTGTGGGTGAAAGGCCACCACCTCCTCTGTTTTGTGTGGGGCCAAATCCAGTAGACTTGCTCTAATGTGGCCTCTGAGTACACCCAGTGGCTCAGGACCTGCAAGAAAAATAGATGGGGTGATACCTCATTGGTGAATCACGTGAGGGCTTAGATGTGAGCAAGGTGACAGGTGTTGAGACTTAGGTGGCTGCATGCATGTTCACTGAAAGAAATGTTGGGGATTTTATTGGTGGGAAATTATTGACTTAGGCACCTAGGTAATTTATGCGCCTGTCTGGTTAGGAGGCAGCTGAGCATGAGTTTTGAGGATCTAAATTTTGGACTTAATCACTTAAATCCCTTTGTGGCTCTAGCCCTAGAAATGCAAGGTGGTCACTCTTAGCTGTCTTTGGCCCTGTTTCTGCTGGTTTACACCATTCAAGGGGCACAAAACAACTGGAAACTCACCAGATCCATCCCTCTGGGCTTGCCCTTCTGTAGAGGGAATCCTGTGGTGATGTACACCCATCGTCACAGCCCTACACAACCTCCCCCTTGCAGTGTAGGGACCTGGCTGAAGGCTAACGTGGGGTTACTGGAGCACTACCATCCTTCAGCAATCCCTGACGGCTGGACTAGCCCCATCAGGTGGTGGCCATAAGTTAGAACAGCGCTGGAACTGTTCTCCGTGATGCAAGGGGTCAACCCTGCCTTCACCAAGCCCCACAACTGGGGCTAAGAGCCACCTCTGCACTGATCGCGGCTTGGCTGCTATTGAGGATCCGTCTCAACTGACGTAGGAAGGGTCCATCTACTACTACTTGTTATTCCTATTTTATTGATGTGGACACGGAGACACGGGGTGGTAAAGTGACTTGCCCAATGTCATATAAATAGTCAGTGGCAATGCTGGGATTACTTATTCATAGCAGAATCCTGCAGAGGCAGAAGAATTTGGCTCTGTGATCTGTGCTGAAGCTGCTTGCTGTTCACGGCAGGAAGAAGGGATACGTGGTGTGCCAAACTTAATTTATATTCTTACAGAATGGGCCATAGCATGGTAACTGCCTCCTGAGGTCAATAGTTTCACTGCTCTGTACTAATTAAATCTTGGAAGTAAACTATCAATTCAGTAATCACCATAATAATCATAAAACCTGCTCCAGTGAGGGGAGAGGGTCTGGTACACAACAATTAACCAACATCAAATCTGGGATAACACTTATTTAAGAGTGCATCAAGCAAACTCCCAACTGTACACAATTCTATATTGTTGGTGTTAAAGCTTTGGATGTGCAAATGGCCAGTCATCCTCCTAGCTGGCCAAATGTGCAAATATATGATTTGTGTGTGCAGGCACATTAATTGTGCTTGCAAAAAAAGGTGTGCAACTCTTCTCACTTTGGATAACGAGGTCCTTAATATAATCGAGCAAACATAAATAGGGTCAAGCAGTAACTATATTACAAACGATAGGCCTGAACTGACAAACACTTACTCATGTGAGTAGTCCTATTTACATCAGTGGGAGTACACCTGTGAGTAAGGACAGCTCACATGAGTAGCAGTTTGCAGGATTTTCAGTAAGCACTTGCATAGTAGCAAAAATCTTAACAAGCTTATTCTTATTTACGCCCTGGCAAGGTAGAGAGGCTTTAAAGTGGGTGTAGACGTAATTTAATTCCACTTTAGGGCCATTTTAATTGCTAGAGCAGTGTAAGGAGCCTCAGTGTCCATGAAAATCAGGCCCTAAGGTGCAGTGGTGCCTAGCACCCTGCTATGGAAATATTGTGGGGTCTGATCTATGATTCCATTCCTGCACATTGTTCTTAAGCGAGTTGTTACATGTGCTCAGGCCGGGTGGGGCTCCATGGTTGTGGAGGCGAGAGCCAGATCTGGAGCAGCCCCCAGGATCGGGCCAGGGTGACTGGGGCCAGGCTGGGACTAGCTACACCTGATTAGAGAGACGTGAACTGCTGGACCCCATGTCCCAGCCTGGAGCTGCCTGATCTCTGCACATGCCACTCCACGTCTCAGTAGCTTCCCTTGTTCCCTATGCAGAACACCCACCCTGCTCTCCGTCCTGCTATCCCTGACATCCTCCGCTCTCCCTCCTCTGGCCTGCTGCCCCTGCCTCCCCTCACTCCCCATGCAGAGCAGCCACCCCCAATCTCCCCATGCCCCTTGAGGAGTACCCACCCCAACTTCCCCCAAGACTCTGATCTCCCCCCTCTGTCCTGCTGCTCCTAACTCCCCCTCCTCCCCATGCAGAACAGTCACCCCGACACCCTCTGCTATCCCTGACACCCCAACTTCCTCTCACTCTGCTGACTCTCCCCATTCCCATGCTTAGTATGGTGCTTAGTGTGTTTAAATTTCACTATGCCCCTTTGCTGCCCCTCTTCCCCCACCCCCTGCCATTCAAAGTGCACTTCCTCACCTCTGCTAAACAGGGGGAGGGGGGAATATCTTCCTGCCTCCAATTCTTGTTGATGAAGTAAATTGGCATTCCTGTGATTTTAGTAACTTCATCCTGGATGCCACTCTGCTTGGGGAAGACAAATGCATCTGCCTGTTAGGGGCAAGTTATAGGCCAATTCTCCTATGAGGACTAGTGTGTATGTGTATATATACCCAAAGGATCAGCTGTTCTTTGTCTGCTCTAAAATTGTAATTGACCTTTCATTTAAAAGCATCCCAGACGGAATTCTTAAGCATACTTAGCATTTAAGTAGGTCGGTGACTACATGTCAGTGTGGGACATGAGTTTCCTCTTATTTCAGCAGGAATCACGTGTACCACCTCGCAATGAGTTAAGAGAAAGTGTAAACTGTGCTTCCCAGGAGTAGCCTCAGGAGGCATTGTAACTACCCTCTGAGTCACAATTGCTCCCCCCTCCCTCTTTCCTTTGGGGGGTGTGGTTAGTAATTGGCTTAAACTAGCAGCAAAAGATGGATGTGCCCCTGCACTGGCTTAGCTGCTCTAGCTAACGAGCAGGAGTGGAATCAAGACTTCTTCCTTTTCCTGCCCCTCTCCACTGGGGAAAGACTGAGCAGGTGCGTAACCCACGCAGGAGTTCAAAGGGAGGATCTTGCTAGCTCTAGTTCTGCTGTGCAGGCACATTGTCCCCAACCCTACAATCTAGCCCATATATATTACAACAAAGATTGAAAGTCATAAGCACAGATAAATCATTTGAGACCTTGTCCATGACGGAGCTGAATGCTGATACGATGATGCTTGGTCCCAACAACAGTCATGTTTGGGTGAATGATGACGGAATACCCAATACTGAGTGAGTGAGCACCGCTTTCAGTTCAGGCCCATCTCTTCTGCAGTCACCGTGCTGCATTTGCTTATTTCTTAGCCATTAGACCGTCTGGGCTTATGTTTGCCTGGGATGAAAATAAAAATTTTTTAAATCAAAATGCTGGGAGTGCTTTAGCCACTTATCATGAGCTAGTTGCCTGCAACGGTCTCCAGAGCTGGAAAGTATTATTGTTCTTTGAACTGAATGGAAGTAGTAATTGATACATTAAGTTTTTTTAAGCAATGTATGGCAGGTCAAATTAAAACAGAACAAATACTTGCAGTTACACTCTGGGCTAATAATGGGTCACAGGTGGTTGCTCAGCATTTTAAACTGAATGATAGCCTTAGCTGGATGCATGAGCCCAGCTTTACTAACATCTATTGCACAGAAGTTACATCTGACTGCATTTGACAGGATGGCTCTTGGCCATGGGCTCTGGTTCGGAAGCTGAACATCGCCAAAGTGTGAAGGTATTTGTCTAGTTTGGACCCATTTCCAAGCTCAACTAAGGTGAGTGAACAGACTGAGCATTGTCTTTTGCTGACTGTTCTTACGATCCATTATTTTATTTTGGTTATTTCACTCTTTGACGATATTTAATCAACATTGCAACGTGCTTGATTGTGAAATGAAAAAAACGTACCTTGTCACATATTTCTTAGTTCATTGAGGATGGCCCAGGCCTTTCACTTTACTTCTGGCTTTACCAGGAGCGTAGTACTTCATCAGAAATTCTTATCACATTAGTTGACATGATTTTGTGGGGGTCACATATGATGCAATCCCAAGCAATTCACCTGACCTCATTTGATGTGATATGACACAAGTCATAAAAATTGCTCCTTTTCTGCTGCTGGTGCAATCACATTGAGGGTGCATTACCTGCATTGCCCATGAACCAGCAGTTTAGCCTGTTCACTGACAATACACATTACTTTGGGGGTTTTAAGCACATTTCTAGATTCTACTGTATTGTAGTGAACTTAAAGGACATTTGTGGGTAAATTTGTAGAGTGATCCCTGGGGATTTAGCTGCACAAGTATTGCTGCTAATGGGAATCATGCTATATTGCCCCATTCATCCCACTAAAAGTGGGCCACCCCTAGCCATACAGTCCTATATATGTTCAGAGTAAACTTGAAACTCCTTAAAAATTAGAGTGAAAATAGGCAAAAAATGAATCTTGACTTTCAAATCAACTGTGGCTCATTCAGATCAACCACTACATTTCAAAACTATTTTTGTTTGTTTTCAGTAGTCTTGTAGCTGTGTTGGAACCAGGATATTAGAGAGAGACAAGGTAGATGATGTTACAGTAGTCAAAACAACATTTAATAAAGTTTTTGCAAGAAAAACATGAATGCAATCTCGGCCACCCATAATATACTTACAAACTCTCTTACAGTACAAATAAAAAAGCACTTCTATATGAAATATTGTTCTGTGCTCAATGGATCTATAGTAACAATAACAATTTCTAATTTAACAGGGAATTCTCGGATACCCACTTCTTATGGCTCCTCCACCCCAAAAATACTTTTTACTATACAACTTAGGCCTGGTCTACACTGTGGGGGGTGGTCAATGTAAGATATGCAACTTCAGCTACGGGAATACCGTAGCTGAAGTTGACCTATCTTATTCCGACTTACCTCCCATCTTCACAGCGCGGATTGACGGCCGCGCTCCCCCGTTGACTCCGCTACCGCCGCTCGCTCCGATGGAGTTCCGGAGTCGACGGGGAGCGCGTTCGGGGATTGATATATTGTGTCTTAATGAGACGCGATACATCGATCCCCGATAAATCGATTGCTACCCACCGATACGGCGGGTAGTCTGGACATACCCTTAGATTGTAAACTCTTTGGAACTGGGACCATCTTTTTGTTCTGTATCTGTACATTGCCTAGCACAACCAGGTCCTGGGTACTATCACAATGCAAATAATAAATAATATTAATAGAAAACATGAAAAAATATTCATTGCACTGTCATACTTTTCTGTTTGTTACCTGCACTTGTAAGGAGGACACTTTGTTAACCCAGGTTTCAGAGTAGCAGCCGTGTTAGTCTGTATCCGCAAAAAGAAGAACAGGAGTACTTGTGGCACCTTAGAGACTAACAAATTTTATGCTCTAATAAATTTGTTAGTCTCTAAGGTGCCACAAGTACTCTGTTCTTCTTTTTGTTAACCCAATAACATGCCTAAACCACTGCCTGCAGCTGGAATACCAGTTGTTATGCTCATTGCTGAAAATAGCTAGAAAGGCCATTTCTGAAACCTTAGCACAACTAACAGACCAGGAGAGGAGGAGGAAGTGAGTGACCACAAGGAATAAACATGACCCCATGCCCATCTGACTTGAGCTTTTTCTGAAGCATGCAGTTTTGCAAGATGGAAAGTCTGGCAATAGTTAACTATTGCTATGTGAAATACAGCTGGTTAACTAATTGAAAACTATAGGCTGGAAAACTCCATACTTAACTTAGCTTCTGCTCAGCAGTTTTTTTGATGAACAAGGTATATAATACTAACAAATTGGGAATCAAAAGAGGAAGAAATCTGGGCTCAGTGGACACTTGAGCACTTGGACACTTCTCAAGTTCCCCTGCAGATGGAAAGCTGGCCACTGGACATCTATAGCAGGGGTAGGCAACCTATGGCATGCGTGCCGAAGGAGGCACGCGAGCTGATTTTCAGTGGCACTCACACTGCCCGGGTCCTGGCCACCGGTCCAGGGGCTCTGCATTTTAATTTAATTTTAAATGAAGCTTCTTAAAAATTTTAAAAATCTTATTTATTTGACATACAACAATAGTCTAGTTATATATTATAGACTTATAGAAAGATACCTTCTAAAAATGTTAAAATGTATTACTGGCATGTGAAACCTTAAATTAGAGTGAATAAATGAAAACTCGGCACACCACTTCTGAAAGGTTGCCGACCTCTGGTCTATAGTTATCCCCTCAAGACCTCCTCAGGACCCTGGGTAAATATGAATCTGGGGTGCACTGCTAACCTGTTGTGGACGTGTGTAAGACTAAATAAAGTAGAGGCTCTGAGTGAAAGCACTTTTGTTTGCCTGCTTGCATCAATTATCTATTGGCCAGACGGCCATGTCCCCATTGATTTATTTCCTGCCACCATCTCACCGAGAGTAAAGTTACCAAGAGCTTTGGATTCAGCAAAACCTCGGGTAACACACTGACTGCATCTAAGAGCTGTGAGATGCAAGAGTATATTCATAACTCATTCAGGGTTATGATGTGCAAATCTGAGTGTCACAAAAACTGACACAAACTCAACTATCAACCCAGCTCCCTTTGAAAATAGGGCCAAGTTTGCTCACATGATCTTGAGCTTTCAACCAACCTAGGCTGAGTTATGACTTTGCAGAAAAAACATAAATCCAGACAAGCTTCAGGAGCATTTTGGTTTCCTGTGAACATTTCACTTGGCTCAAAACCTGATGAGATGGAGCTCAGTAGCGAGTATGTTTTTCCTTCTAAAGTTTCTAATGAAATTTAGCTATATGGGACCAGAGATTTAAAAGAATGTAGGCATCTAGAATCATATTATCTCAAAGTTGGAAGGGACCTCAGGAGGTCATCTAGTCCAACCCTGTTCAAAGCAGGACCAATCCCCAGACATATTTTTACCCTAGTTCCCTAAATGGCCCCCTTAAGGATTGAACTCACAACTCTGGGTTTAGCAGGCCAATGCTCAAACCACCTAGCTATCCCTTCCTCCCAGGCCTAACACCTAACTCCTTTTGATTAGTGATGGTTAATATATAGTTATTTTCCTTTATCATTGCAGAACTCTCACCCATCACACAACCACAGAGGCATCATATTGCCAGGACTGCCCCAGAATTGGGGATGGTGCCCCAGGCATTATCCCATGTCTTGTATTTTAAAGTCAAATGGAAAAAATGTGGTGCAGCATTCCCTGTAGCAGCAACTTTGCAATGCTATTTTGAGGGACTGTGTAAGTAGAAAAGCAGGCCAAGTCCTTCATGTTTTAACAGTTTAATTATGTCTATGATTACAAACAAAATAAAGGGGGCTTGTGATGAGTCATAATTAAATGACCCACTCTCATAGACTGTGTCAGCACAATACAGTGACTCCACATAAAATCTTGGCTGATGAGTTTCAGCTACCCATAAAGAACTGCTCGTTGCAGCAATGTTGCTTTCTCCCACTATTGAGCCTGTGGTGGCAGTCAGTAAAATACCATATGCAGAAACTCTGCCATGCTCCTATTTTAGGCAGCATGTGTGAGTGTGGAGGAAAAGGCTCCATTGAAAGAGAAATGTTCTGAGCTCTGCCATTGCATATTGATTTGTACATTTGCTTTTGGCAAATAATGTCCTCATTTAAAAATGGGAACTTCCTTTTGGCCACAAAATGATCGTATTTTAACAGCTAGAATTTATGCAGGCCCATTCCCATCACAATGACCAAATGGCCACTAAAACATATTGGTAGAGAAACCTGAGCACCTCCTAACTCTGACATTTACCGACCTTTTATCTGTGCATGCCTGAAATCTCTTTTCTTCTTAGTTGCAAATGTACAATTGGTTCTTGTTCTGTGGTACATTGCTGGGTAGGTTTCTTTTAATAATGAGCTCTTTTTGAGAGAGAGCATATGTACCCCATAACGGGATGCTTCTTTTGAACTCAGCTTTGATTGAATACCAGTGTCTTACAAATCCAACATGAATATCTGGAATCTGTATCAGAGGTGACCCTAGGCAATAGTCTTTGAAATACCCATACTTTGATAATAATATATCCCTCTTTTGCGCTAAGTCCACCCCTCTCTCTTGATTTGTTGATACCCAGGAGGTGAATAAAGGTGCAGTATGGGGTGGATGAATAAAGATTTAATGAACAGGAGAAAAGTAGATGATACTTACCATTTTTGTCTTTTTTTTTTTTTTATAGCAAAGTCCATGGAAACCATATGCAAATAAAGCAACTATTCTGTTGAATAGACTTCTTTGTGTTGACTGCAAAAATGGACAAAGCTGATGTTTGTGTCTTTAAGGGGAAATTCTATGAAACAATGATTCCATTCCTAGGGGAATGTACAGTAATCCTATGCAGGGGCTTGGAAGGTCAAAACAATTTACAATAGGAAAATCAGTAGGGCTTTTCTCAGTGTAAACACTATTTTACAATAAACTTTGTAGCCTTAGCAACTGATTGCTACAGTGCTCTCGAGTTGTGCTCTGTAATTGTCTCCATTAATACTTTGATCTTTGGCTCTGTGCATGAAAAACATTTAAAATGACCGCCTGCCCAATAGGTTACTGAACAAAACGACCTTTTGTATTTTATATTCTTCTTGCCCTTGCAGTAGTATTCAGTTTCCTATGAAGTTTCTTTTTACGTAAATTTCCCAGCAGAATTTTTACCATATAAACCTAATGACAATAACCATCTTTTTGTATCTGATAAATTATTAATGTGGCAGCTTTAGAAACCCAGTTGCTTGTGAAATATAATTCTAGGTTGTTATTAAAAGAAGGATTTGAGCAGCGGGGTTGTGCAGTTGTGAGATATAATGGATCATCGTTTTGGAGCTCCGGTTCAGAGAGAAAAGAAGTTCATTCCAAATTCAAAGTTGATACATGTAATACTAGCCATTTTAATACATTACCCCCCCTTATTTCCTGCTTACTTTGTTGGTAGCTGTGTATAGGGTGTAGGAGACCTTACTGCTAATTCCAGAGTTTCACATTCTCTTATTATTCAGACCTCACTGAAAGTCTTGTACATCTCTCAAGTTCTAGGAACAATTTTTGTCTTCGGATGATTTACTGAAAATCAAAGACCATTGTTTTAAACGAGGATTTGGAGAGCTCTGAATCTGTGAACATGTGCTAAATTCAAACCTAGGGCTAAATCCGTTGAGCCAAAGTCAGCCGTGTAGTGAATTCCATGACTTCAGCAGGAAGCAATAACTGTAGTCATGTGTTTTGCATAGGAGTTATATTAATACCTTCAGAAACATTAATCCTAAATTAAGAAAGCTTATGTATGGCCAAAGTCTTATCCACACTGAAGAGGGAAAACATTTTCTTGACCCAACAAAATTAGGGAGTTTGAAAATGACATGTTATCAATAGAAATGGAATGGAGAAAGAAGGTCTGTGTTTTCTGCCAATGTGCATTATAGGCCACATGTCCTGCTACAAAGACATAAAGTGCTACAGTATTTTCCTTTATGCTGAAGTACACATTGAACTTTAAGCATGTCATTGAAATTGATGAGACTTAAAGACATGATTCCCCAAATAAAGATGGACTTAAACATGTTCTGAAATGATTTCTTGAATCAGGACTGGATCTAATATATTAGAAAAGCTAGGGATAATTTGCAAGTTGTTTGTTTATATTACTGTAGGGCCAAACCAAGACCAGGGCCCATAGTGCAAACACATGGTAAGAAACAGCTCCTACCTCAAATTGCTTCTAATCTAAATAGACAGGACAAAAGGTGGAAGGGTAACAGAGGCACAAACAGATGAAGTGACTTGCCCAAGGACACTTCTCTCCAGGGCCGTCCTTACCTACACGCAAAGTACACAGCTGCATAGGAATTTCCTGGTGCCTTGCGCAGCTGCGTGCTGCTCCAGCCCCTGCCCCGCCTCTTCCCCAGGGCCCCTGCCCTGGCCCCACCTCTTCCTGCCCCTGCTCCGCCCCCACTCCACCCCTTCCCCAAAGCCCCCGCTCTGCTCCACCCCTGCCTCTTCCCCAAAACCGCTGCTCTGCCCCAGCCCCATCTCTTCCCACCCCAGCCACGCTGCTGGTGAGTGCTGGGGGGCGGTTCCCCCCTGCCTCCCAAGCCAGCCCCCCAGAGGCCTGCCCCCCCCAGGGGGGGGGAGCTGCGTAGAGCCCCAGAATAGCTAGGGATGGCTCTGCTTCTCTCTTGCGCTCTTATTTTTTCTCCCTGTTCTGTTTTATTGAAAATAAGAGTGCACTTATCTTCTGTTCAGTGAATGAACTTGGACTTCTGCAAATATTCTCTCACTCATTACAAGTATTCTGGGGAGAATTCTTATCTTACTGTTTCAGCAGTTGCTGGAGGTATGCTGTTGCTTCTTTTTGGAGAGAACATTTTCCTTAACAACTCACGCAAAAAAAGTTGAGACATTGGAAGAGCTATTTAAAATACTGTAACATTAACGATAAAAAACCATCATGGAACAATTACAAGAGATGAGTATCTAAAACCCCATATACAGGTCCCATTTTAAAAATCTCCTTCTGTATCCATCTTAAAAAACTCTACATTACGTAGCAGTTATGTGTGTTATGTGCGGGCCAACCTTAATGCAGAACCGCAAAAAACCAACAACTCCCAAACAAAACAACACTACTACTATGGGAAAACTATTCTGCTACCAGCAGTGAGAGACACCACAACACTAGAAGAACCCCACTATACATCTACTAGAACAAACACCAGACGCATCACAAACATAACTCTACTCCAGGGAGGCTGCTAACCTTCCCCAAATGCCCACCACTATCATCACAACTCGCCCAAACCTGGCTGCCTGCCATCCTTTCTGCACAGTTCTGGAAAAGCACATTGTCATGTTTGGGGAGGAGTATTGCTAGAGAAGCCACCCAAAAAAAAAAAAATGGTTCAAGATGTCAACTTTTTAAGGGCCTATTCTTAATTAGTGATCACTCAAAAACTGATTGGCAGATTTACTTGAAAATCTACAAAAAAAATCAGTCGTTACAGATTTTATGTTCTAAATTTGGGGACAATACAGTGTAGCCGACATACAAACATACAGGTTGTTTCCCTGTTTTAAGTGCAAACTGGAATCCAGCGTTAGATATGGCATCCCTAGTGCTCCTCCATAATCTTTCGATCCTTGACATAACCACATCCCCAGGTCAATGGAAGAAGCTGATTAAAAAACCTCTCTCTTGGATTTTCAGTAGAGGCAGAAGATACGTGTTTGCTTCTTCTGACTCAAAACGTACTCTTGTTGGACACTACCATCAGCTTGAATGGAAACTGCAAGAAAGCTCTTGAAATGTATAGGATTGGAAGAATTCTTTGGTGTCTGCGTGTACTACTCATGCTTCTGGGAACGTATAAATGCTGTGATTCGCAAAGCTGCCTGGTGGATTAGGATACCCAGTTCCCATTAATCTGGGTGTCTCATTACTTTGGCTGTCCAATCCGTGCCACAAGTTCTAATGCTTTTGCTTGTCTTTGTCTTGGAAGTGAAGCAATTTTTCAGTGTTGGCGCTCAGAAAGGCTGCAGGAAAGTGGCTTAGGCTGTGATGCTTGGTGGGCTCTCAAATACTATTGAGGAAGAAAAGGCTACTTCTCCTGTAAGGTCTGTAAACATCATCAGGAAGAAAATTAGCATATTGTGCACTTCTGTCGATCAAAAGGATACTGGGGGAGTAGAGTGTGCTTTTCCCCAAAGTCCTCTGCTGTTTCTGGGCTTGAGCCAACTCTCAGTGAAGTCAGTGGGAGTGACTAATCCCATTGACTTCAGTGGGAGCTGGAGTAAACTCTGTATGACAATCTGGGAGGGGATGGACTAGGCCCAGAGGTCCCCTGCTGGAGGCCTCAGGGTCCTGCCACACCTGTCCCAGGAAAGTAGCAGTGGATCGAAGTCCACCAAGTGGCCTAGAGAAGTTTCTGCTGGGCCTGCTGAGTGAAGGGTGAGGAGCTCTGAGTGAAGGGTGAAGTACTGGTGAAGACTGGGGCTGCGGGGAAGTGGCCCAGGGAATTGAAGGCAGTTTTGTTAAAGGGACATGGCAGCTCATGGCTGCTATTCTTTGGATCCCTGGGCTGGGACCTGGACTAGTGGGTGGGTGGGCCTGGGTCCCCTCCACCATAAGCCACTGGGGAAGTGTCCTACAATTGGACAGCAATAAACCCCGAGAAATGGATCTGAATTGCTTAGTGGCCAGAAGGGCCCAGACAGGGTGACACCATTGCCTCCAGGAAGGATGCCCTGGGAGTACAGCCTGATACCAGGGCTGGAACTGTTTAAAGACTGCAGACACACTTGACCAGAAGTGAGCGCTTATGAGAGGTGGGTGCCACGCTGTTCCACAACCACTACCCATACTGTGTCCCAGTCTTGCACGTCCTTTCCCACCAAAGCAATTCTGTTCTCCACTGTCTTGGAAAGTGTTTGGAGTCCAATTTCTGAATGGAAGCCTTGACTTGTGTTACAATTTGCGCTGTGCTAGATTCCATTCTTTGACCAGGGCTGTGTTTTTCTGATCCCTGGTTGCAACCTTATTGCTGATAAGACTTCTTCTGTACCTTTCTAATGACTGACCTAACCTTACAGAGGAACAGGGTGGTGGTTCCCAGCAGGATCTTCCTGGGTGAAAACTATTCTGATAGTCACAGCAAAACAGCTTGCACAAAATGAAATTTAAGAGGGCCCTAGAACCTTGTTCTGGCCTTCTGCCCAGGGGTGAATTTCACATAGACAGGATAAGTCTCCAAATTCCTTTGCAGGGCTTCAGACTACACAGCAGCCTTTCAAAGAGCAATTTAAAAAAGAAGGTGACCGTGCTTTTATGAATAAGCTAGTTTCTGCCTGGCTGAAGCTAACTTTTATCTCTGTGTGAGAGTCAATTATCCAGGAATCTGCTGTTGAGCAAAAGTTCCTCTTGATTTAATGAGAGGAATCAATTAGAAAGGCAGCTGAAAGTATCATTGTGTGTCAGATTAATTTAAACTTTGTTTTTTGCTGTTGAAAACTTTATTCTCCACTAATGTGTAGGATTTCTCCTCCGTGTCCTGGATGCACAAAATTATTACCCTTAATTGGGTTTCTCTGGACACTACTCATTTCTCAGGATTTACTGCAATTGCACAATATCCATAGCTCATTTATTTATTTATTTTGTATCCTTGTGATTAAAATTTAAAATACTGAAAAATGTTATGAGTATTTTCCTTTTCACCACTAATCCTTTTCTCCCCCCATCTTCAAGGCAGATTCTGTAGTCATGAATCATTAAAGCAGTGAAATACACAGGCAGCCTTAACTGACAGTTCACTAGAGAAAAACCAAGGCACAGGTTAGAAATCTTGAAGCATTTTTAATAGCTGTAAAAAAAAAAATCACATATGTTTTTCTTGACAATGAAAAAGTTCCCGAGATGTTTTCTCTACCATCAAAAGAAAAATCAAGTTTTTACACAGGATCATAGCAGCTATAGCCAAGAAAGACTTATGTGCATCAGGGACATGGAACAGCTGATCTAATAAGAGGTGATGCATGTTTTTTCTCTCCGTGGACTAGACCTTGGCTTGGATTGCGCTCCCATTCAAAAGAATAAGAATACCCCTTATATCCTGTAGCCCTGCGTGAGGGCTGCTCACACATTAGATGCAAGTGTGAGTAAGTAAGCAGAGATACCCACCTGCATATTCCTTCCATGGAGGAAGTAGGTGAGGAGGGATAAGGAATTGGCTTAGCCTTTGCTCCACCCCTCTACTTGCTGGCCAGAATAACTAAACCAGTGTAAGTTGTGAGTGGTGGTCAGTAATGTACTGATGGTGTAGGCCAGCAACCGATGACTAATTGCCTCCTCCACCTAGTTTCTTCAGCAAAGAGGAAGCAAGGGAGGAGATTTGTGTCAGAGTCACAACAGCCCAGATCATCTAAGGTATTTAGGTCCCTGTCTCCCAGGAGAGTTAGGAACCAAAATGCCTTTGGGGATCTCAACCAATGCTTCTGGGGGGCACTATGGTTTATGCTCAGGGCTATGTCTAAAGTCACAATCCATCCACATCTTTTGATTGGCTCCTTTTGAAATAATTGCAAACCTTCATTCTTCTAAAGTCAAAGTGAAGGAATCAAACAATACATCACATACGAGGCCTTATCTTGTTGCAGCAGTTTTAATAAAACGGGTATGTTTTTAAAATGAATTAGTTCAACCAAGGCAAAGCCCTATGTACATACTCAAACTGATTTTCAGACTTGGGATATATCGATTTTCTTTAAAGTGTTGTCTAAACTAGGAAAGATGTGATATTACACTGGTCTACAATTTTTGAGAAGTCGTCTGCTTCAGAGATAAAATGTGCTATTTATTATGTATTTTGATGTGCTGAATTCAAGTATGACAAAACAACTGATTGGCTACTGTTTCTAAGATATTTAAGTTTTTACATTTTATGTCTATGTATATGGTGTAGATAGTAGAGTTTTAATCATAAATTGGAAACCTAGGTCTTTTCATGTGTTTATGGTTGTTTTAAATGATATTTCACCTGTCCTGTTTATGTAACACTTCAAAAATCAGCAAAAGGGTTATATAAATAAAATTTATTATGAAACAAAAGGCAAAAAACTATTATGTACATAGTTTAGTCCTATTCAGTGTCTACTCGGCGCTTCTTGGCTTGTCTCTTGTATTCATTAAATGGAGCATCTCTTGTCACTGTCCAGCAATAGTCTGCAAGCATTGATGGGCTTCATTTGCCCTGATAGCGTTTCTCCATTGTTGCAATGTCCTGGTGAAATCGCTTGCCATGCTCGTCGCTCACTGCTCCGCAGTTTGGTGGAAAAAAATCTAGATGAGAGTGCAAAAAATGTATCTTTAGTGACATGTTGCAACCAAGGCTTTTGTATGCCTTGAGGAGGTTTTCCACCAACAACCTGTAGTTGTCTGCCTTGTTGTTTCCGAGAAAATTTATTGCCACTAACTGGCAGGCTTTCCATGCCGTCTTTTCCTTGCCACGCAGTGCATGGTCAAATGCATCATCTCGAAGAAGTTCACAAATCTGAGGACCAACAAAGACACCTTCCTTTATCTTAGCTTCACTTAACCTTGGAAATTTTCCATGGAGGTACTTGAAAGCTGCTTGTGTTTTGTCAATGGCCTTGACAAAGTTCTTCATCAGACCCAGCTTGATGTGTAAGGGTGGTAACAAAATCTTCCTTGATTCAACAAGTGGTGGATGCTGAACACTTTTCCTCCCAGGCTCCAATGACTGTCGGAGCGGCCAATCTTTCTTGATGTAGTGGGAATCTCTTGCACGACTATCCCATTCGCAGAGAAAACAGCAGTACTTTGTGTATCCAGTCTGCAGACCAAGCAAGAGAGCCACAACCTTCAAATCGCCACAAAGCTGCCACTGATGTTGGTCATAGTTTATGCACCTCAAAAGATGTTTCATGTTGTCATAGGTTTCCTTCATATGGACTGCATGACCACCTGGAATTGATGACAAAACATTGCCATTATGCAGTAAAACAGCTTTAAGACTCGTCTTCGATGAATCAATGAACAGTCTCCACTCATCTGAATCGTGAACGATGTTGAGGGGTGCCATCACACCATCGATGTTGTTGCAGGCTACAAGATCACCTTCCATGAAGAAGAATGGGACAAGATCCTTTTGATGGTCACAGAACATGGAAACCCTAACATCACCTGCCAGGAGATTCCACTGCTGTAGTCTGGAGCCCAACAGCTCTGCCTTACTCTTGGGTATTTCCAAATCCCTGACAAGGTCATTCAGTTCACCTTGTGTTATGAGGTGTGGTTCAGAGGAGGAGGATGGGAGAAAATGTGGGTCCTGTGACATGGATGGTTCAGGACCAGAAGTTTCATCCTCTTCCTCGTCTGACTCAAGTGAGAATGATTCTGGTGCATCAGGAACTGGCATTCCTTCTCTGTGGGGTACTGGGCGTATAGCTGATGGAATGTTTGGATAATGCACAGTCCACTTTTTCTTCTTTGACACACCTTTCCCAACAGGAGGCACCATGCAGAAGTAACAATTGCTGGTATGATCTGTTGGCTCTCTCCAAATCATTGACATTGCAAAATGCGTAGATTTCCTTTTCCTGTTCAACCACTGGCATTTGTTGCACAAGTGTTGCAGCATATGTGTGGGGCCCACCTCTTGTCCTGATCTCCAATTTTGCAGCCAAAATAAAGGTGATGGGCTTTCTTAACCATAGTGGTTATACTGTGCTTTTGTGATGCAAAAGTCACTTCACCACAAACCTAGCAGAAGTTATCTGCACTATTCACACAAGTACGAGGCATCTCTGCTCACTTTGGCTAAACAGAAATGTGTCCCTTTGCACAGAGCTGATATAGGGCAATTTGGTCAGCAGAGTGATGTAAGCTTTGTTATGATTGCATCATCCATGACTTCTAGGAATAACATGATGCAATTCATATCATGTATGACGCAATACCAGCTTCAGATTGCATCATTCATTGTTTTGCCTAAATAGCAAGTACTGTCCAAACCCAGTCATAGATTTATTCATAGATCCAGTCAAAGATGTATTTTAGTCATTTCTGATTTAAATTGAGATCCCTTCCCTTTATAACTCACTTATCCTCCGCCATTCCCAAGTCAAGGGTCGTATATACTGACCCATAGCATATCTTGAAAACTAGAGCCAATCAACAATTTTAAGCATCATTTTTGTTCTCAGTGACCCAGAATTAGTAAAGTTTGACTACATTTATTTCAGAAGCATTTTGGCTGTAGAGCAGTGTTATCTATCTTGTGTTAGCGAACATGTTCTAAAAGGCCTAGGTGAAATCCTGGCTCCATTTGAAGGGGATGGAAGTTTTGCCACTCACTTCAATGGAGCCAGTATTTCACCCCTAATGTAGACAAAGCAGTGTATGCTTTGTGTGCTAAACTGGTGGAGTTAAAGCAAGGGTCACCCCTAAACTTTAACTCAACCAATTTAGCACACAGTAAAGGCGGTTGTGTCTTCTAGACCTTTGAATCATGTTAGTTTAGTCCCTGTTAACTAACCTGTGCTTAGCAGCACATCTTTAAATCCTAGCCTATACAAGGCCTTAAACGGAGTCAATACAAGACCGATGCAAATTGACTGAAGAGTGTTCATACAGGATTGTGTCCTACTTCAACTAAACTGATTAAAAACAGAATTTACTTTAAGTTGTGGAACTTGTAATATAGTCAAGGACTAAGAGGAGAAAACTAAATAGTTAGTCAAAATTTGCTAGGAAGAGCTACACAAATTAATATAGTAACTGACTAAGCAGAACAAAACTATTGAGCCTCTTTTAGCGATAATATAAAATCAATGTAATTTAGTAATTTTTGGTTTAAAAGAATCACCTAGATAGAAACAGTTTCTAAAAATACATGAACACAAGGTGGCATTCATATATTATCACTCCCTGAATATCAGAGATTAAAACTTCTGAATCCAGTTCTTCACCTAGATTAAAGGAGTTCTGTTTTTAATTATTAAGGTGAAACTGTAATAAGTGTTTCGTGTTATCACTGCAAAAATAAGACTTATCTTTAATAAAACAAAACTTAGTGGGAAATGATACTGAGGTTTGGAGACTCTGAGGAGAGAATGCAAATGATAAAGTTAACACTTTTTCTGTGTTGATTTGGAGTTATTTTAGAGATATAAGGGAAGAAAAGTGTTTTTGGTATTAAATGATGTATTACCTTTTCATTCCCAGATCTTGCACATTAGCTGATCACTGTATGGCCAAGAAGACTGTGATATCTGTAGATACTGAAATAGTATTTAGCAAAAGAAAAGGTTTTTTTTTAAGGATATGATACACTTTCTGTGGGTTTTTTTAAATTATTTTTTTATTTAAAGGAGAACCAGTGGCCTTAAAAAATAGAAAGATGAAATATGAACTGATTCTCAATACCAATAGATTCAGGAATATTAAAAAATGGAATATTTGTGTAATACCGTAATGTATAGATTCTGGGGATAAAGCATATTGGGGCAGAGTCTCTGACCTGCTCAGCTAGCTATCTTTGTGCTACTTGAGTGGAGTAGAGTGGAGACTAAGGGCATGTCTACATTTACCGGGGATCGAGGCTGCTGCTTCTCTAACTTGTGCCTGATGGGTTCCCTCCTTTTTGCGGTACTTAGTGGGCACAACAGAGAATCTGGACCATTATCTTTGACAAGTGCTCCAGTTAAAGCTTGAGTGATATCATTCTATACAGATTTCAGAGTGGTAGCCGTGTTAGTCTGTATCCCCTATTGTTACTCACACCTTCTTGTCAACTGTTGAAAATGGGCCATTCTGATTATCACTACAAAAGTTTTTTTTCTCCTGCTGATAATATCCTACCTTAATTGATTACTCTTGTTATAGTTAGTATGGCAACACCCATTATTTCATGTTCTCTGTGTATATATATCTTCCTACTGTATTTTCCACTGCATGCATCCGATGAAGTGGGTTTTAGCCCACGAAAGCTTATGCTCAAATACGTTTGTTAGTCTCTAAGGTGCCACAAGTACTCCTCGTTATTTTTATTCTGTACAGAGAAATCCTTAACCTTGCCATCAGTCTCACTAATTTTTGTTTAATACCTGTAGTTGCTTTTTCTAAATTTACGGTTCTATTTTAAACAGAGTGTAAATTGGAGAATGAAAAACAATCTAGTGTCAAATCCAGTGTCCCCAGGATTTCCCATGATTGTTTCCACTTACTCAGAAAGATTTTCCTAAAGAGTTTTCACTGTTACAGAAAACGAGAATGCAGTTTGTGAATGATGACTTTAAGGCACAATCCAGCAAACTATCCATGTACCTAACTGACTGTGATATTTTTATTAACTGTGTTGTAAATACAGAGCTTCTAATGATGCTTGCTTTGTGTTGCCTTGCATGAGATAGATGGAATCCTTTGATTCACAAGTCATTAGTTGTGGTGGCTCTTAGAAAGGCATTATTTATCTTGACTCCAGTTCAAGAAGGCATCTCCTTTCAGGAGAGAGAACTCAGCACATTTTTAAGTGCTTTCCTGAATTAGTATCCTTGGTTGGTTTATCTTTCTCCCCCTTTCTCTCACCTCCTCATCTTTCAACATATTTATTTATATACTCTGTTAGAAGATATTTTAATTCCTTTCTGCTGAACTAAGCCACCTATCCCCGGGGGGAGAATACCACCAGTGCAACAAGCTGTTATACCCTTTCACAGTATGAACTGGAGAGAATGCACTATAACTGTCAGAAAATGGACAGTACTTATTTCTGATGATGTGGTCTCTGATAACATGCAGATTGGCTAGTGTTGTTTTCTTCCTTCCTCTGAAAACATCGACTCCATGTGCAGCGGCAGTCAGAAAAGCTAATAGAATGTTGGGAATCATTAAGAAAGGGATAGATAATAAGACAGAAAATATTATATTGCCTCTATATAAATATATATATAAATCCATGGTACACCCACAGCTTGAATACTGCGTGCAGATGTGGTCGCCCCATCTCAAAAAAGATATATTGGAATTGGAAAAAGTTCAGAAAAGGGCAACAAAAATGATTAGATGTATGGAAAGGCTTCTGTATGCAGAGAGATTAATAAGATTGGGACTTTTCAGCTTGGAAAAAGATATGACTGAGGGAGGATATGATAGCGGTCTATAAAATCATGACTGGTGTGGAGAAAGTAAATAAGGAAGTGTTATAAGGAAGTGTTTACTTCTTCTCATAACACAAGAACTAGGGGTCACCATATGAAATTAATAGGCAGCTGATTTAAAACAAACAAAAGGAAGTATTTCTTCACATAATGCATAGTCAACATGTGAACAAGACTATAATAGGGTTCAAAAAAGAACGAAATAAATTCATGAAGGATAGGTCCATCAATGGCTATTAGCCAGGATGGGCAGGGATGCTGTCCCTAGCCTCTGTTTGCCAGAAGCTGGAATGGGCAACGGGATGGATCACTTGATGATTACCTGTTCTGTTAATTCCCTCTGAAGCACCTGGCATTGGCCACTGTCAGAAGACAGGATACTGGGCTAGATGGACCTTTGGTCTGACCCAGTATGGCTGTTCTTATGTTCATTAATCCCATCAAATAGGGTCTGCTCTATGAGTCCTCTCCCTCCGAAGTGCTCTGTTCAATGCCATATACTCCATCACACCACATGCTAACAAGTCTTCCCTTATGATGTCCCACTACTTCTTGAGTTGGCCTCTCTGTCTTTTTCCTTCAATATTGATCTGTTGGACTCTCCTCACATAGCTGTCAGGACTGCACTTTCCCTGAGCCTTCACTCCCTCATTTTGTCATTTATAGATGTTACTTTAGGCATGTCTCCAACATAGACATTCCTCACGTGATCTTTCTTGCATACTCCACTCATCCATCTCAATATTTGCCTTTCAATTGAAGAGACCATTTGATCATGTTTCTTATTTGTTGCCCGACATTCAGCACTGTACAATAAAATTGGATGAACCACCATTTTATAGACTTTCCCTTTTAATCTTACTGGTATCATTCTATCACATCCTACCCCACTTCTCTCTCTCTCTCTCTGTTTGAGCCAGGCGTTTATTATCCTAGCTTTAATTTCATTCTCCATTTTCTCAGATTCTGGAACCCATGTGCTTGAAATGTCACATCTTCAGTATTATCTGCCCATCTAGTTTTAATGATAATTCTTCAGTGTTCACTTTATTAAAATGACATACTACATACTCTGTTTTTCCTCTGCTTATTTTGACTCAATGTCTCTTCAACACGTCTCCATTTATCAAGATCCTCTTCTAGACTAGTTTTCTCCTCACTGCACTGATGCACTCCCAGTGACCAATAGTTTATCTGCTTCATCACTAGAAGTTCTGACTATTGACACTGCACCTACACACATGGACTGAACAAGCCTCACATAAAGTTCCAATACCGTTTTCTCCCTCATATGCCATCAAATGACTTCACTTGGAACTCGCTCAAAGGCCTTTTCCAGATCAATGAACATCATGTGAATATTTTTTCTTTTCTCCCTAAATTTTTCCACTAGCAAAAAATAGTATCTATTGTTGGCCTTTAGCCATATTGATTTGCTCCAATATCCACTTCACTTCTTAGTCTCTTCTTAGTCACTTCTTAGTTTCTTATTGATGAATCTCTCCCCCAGTTTCATTGTATGACTCATCAGCTTTATACCTCTATAGTTTGTTCAGTTGCCCACATCACCTTTTCCCTTGTGTATCAGTACCAAGATACTTATTTCCTCCACATGTTTTGTTCTTTTACCATCTCATAACTGAATTGAACAGGGATGTCAGCAGATATCAGACTTCAATTCCAACCTTTTCCATGCCTCAATAGGGATTCTGTCTGGATCTTATTGTTTTTCATTTCTTATACAGTTTGCCACTTCATCTGGTATAATAGGCTCCACTACACCAAACTTCATCATTTTGAAATTGCATTGCTTTCTTGGGTTTTCTTCATTCAAAAGCTGTTCAGAATACTTTTTTCATTGATCCTTTATGCAACTGTCATCAGTTAACACTGTATCAGTTTAATCTTTGATACACCTTACTTCCTTTATATCTGTGGTACTTCTGTTCCATGCTTTCGCCAGTCTGTGCTTCTTTCCTCCCTTTCTTTGTTCCAAGTCTTGCAGAAAATTCCTTCAACACCTTTGCTTTTGCAACTATATTCCTGGCCAGTTTATTTGTGTCCTTCTATTCCTCCAGGTCTTGTTTGCTCCGAATCCTTTGCCAGAGTTTAAGCTTTTTTCTCGTATCTTTTATCACTTCTTTGCTTCACCACTGTCAGGAACCTGCAGCGCATCCAGTCTGGAAGCAGGGCCAGCAGCACAGCCAGTTTCTAGGCAACCTAACAAGAGCACCTGGCCTGTAGTAGGCTGCTTGATTGACTACACTGCCTGATTGGTTGGAAGAGTCAGCAGACTGGCTCTTATGCCCAGCAGCAGCAGTTCAGTGGCTGCTCAAAGCATTTTCCCATGGCTGCAATTGCTCCTGCTTGTTATCAACCTTGTTCCAGCTCCGCTTCTGTCTTGCCTCACTCCAGGTAACCTAGTTTTGCTCCTCAGCTCTGATTACTGACCTCTGATTTTGACCCTGATGCTTAGCTCTTGCATCTGACCCTTAGCTCTGGCATTTGACTCCAGTTGTGACGCTGTGCTCTGATTCCTGGTTACTGACTCCTGTTCTAACCACTAGGCTTGACTCCAACTCAAATGTCTATGCATGACCACCCATGTCCCGGTCATATCACAAACACCAACTCCCTAAAGTCCTCCTCAGCCTTACCCTATAATTTTTGCCACCTTATCTTTGGTATTACCCACTCTGATTTTCTCTGTACCTTAATTCTAAGAAACAGATCTAAGATGAGTGGACTATGTTGACCAGTAAGACTCTCTTACAATCACCGTGCAGTCTTTTATATCTTTTTTTTTCTGCCAGAAAACAAGGAAGTAGTCATTCTGTAGTCTAGTTCTTCCACTCTTGTATGTAATAACATGGCAGATTGGCTAATATATAAATTAATATTAGGTGATGGTACTCAGATGACTAGCACTCCAATTACCAAGCACTTCAAAGTATGTCCTCTCTCACAGATGCACTTATTTCAGTGTTCAGCTCACAGTCAACTAGTAAGAGGCATCCTAATTCGTCATATGGAGTGGAAAATTTTAATGGATTCTGTTTCCCATGCTGGTGAGGATACTGCTAAAATAAACCTGCCTTTGTATGGTGTCCTTTAGTAGTGTAAAAAGTTGGATGACATGCAGTCAACCACCCACATTTCTGCTTGGTCCAAATTGGACATGAACGGGTAGAAACATGAATGTGGGACTGAGAGGCAGGAATTCCAAACCCAGCTCTGCAGCTAACTTCCGGTGTGGCTTTAGGTAAGCCACTTATCTATTTTAAAAATGAGGAACCCGAGACCCAAAGTTAAGTATTGTTATCCTTAGCACAGGAACAATCTGTTAATTTTACTCTCCTCAATTTTAAAAACATTAAAGCCTCTAAATGCATATTCAGTTTTATACACAATCATTTGTTTCCATCAAGAGCAGAATTTATATTCCCAGAAAACATGGATTTGCAAAGGCACCTTGAGGAGTTCCCCTTCAGCACCTTTGACAGTTTCACACTTTATCATCCAACCTCGACTTTATTTAAAGGGATCAATCCACTTTCTCTAAACAATTGTATAAAAGGTTCATTTTAGCAGACAATAAACTAGATCCTCTCTCCACTTGGACAACAGGAATTCAGTAGTAGAACTGGATGAATAACTGCTTGCAAACCAAATAAATCAGTTCTGGGGAGAAAAAATGGTTTGGGTCCAACCAAAAACAAATTTTTAATTTCTTTTTTACAAATTGAGAAAAATCTGAAAAAAATTGTTTCAGGTCAAACAAAATGTGTTTTGATTTCAGGCATTTTTAACCTGAAACCACCTTTTTTTCAGAATACATTTTTTGTCTACACAATTTCATCCAGTTCTGTTCAGGAGTGTTATTCCTTCTACCTATGAAAAAGATGAGAAACTAGAACTGGACTATACAAAGGTTGAAGGGTGGGGGGAAACAGATATTCAATTTGACAGTAAAGATAAGGAATTGTGGGGGTGGAGGCTGCTTATTGTGGTTATTTTACTTTTTTTGTTTGATCACTATGTGACTAATCACAGTACATTGTGTGCTGCGATGCTGCCTTGTCGTAGTAGTACTTGAGTGACAGAGAAGAGGGAATAGCTAATACTGTTATACTTGGCACTTTTAGCATTGGATATAAGTAACTGACACAAATATTTTGGCAGGGAGTCAAATGTTTTCTCAGTTAAGTGTTCACGTGTTCAGTGCATAGCAGAATGTAATGCATCTGGTTGATTAAAAGGTATCTCTTTCTAAGAATGAAGGCAGGTATGTATGTATGTTCAGTTGGTGAAGTTCTAGCAAATCACTTTATTGTCTTTCCCAGCTGAAATAACAGCAGAGGAATGCAAAGCAAATGTTTACAATGGGTGAACTTCCTCTAGTAGTTCATGAAGTGAGCACAAACAGTGGGAGATTGGCCTATTTCCAGAAAAGAGGACTTAGGTTTCCTGTGTCATCCTAACTCCATTTGTTCTAAAGGTTTTTCTTTGAGCTGAAGGAACTGGGAAGGCGCATCCGGTAAAGAAACTTGTATTTGAAATGTGAACCGATCTCTCAGTTTACCAGGCTCTTGAACCCAGGTGAACTCCACTAAAGCCAATTAAGCACTGGGATGTGTAAGTGGGGAGCTTAGAGGCATTTTGGAGAGATGGTATGAAATGTTCAGTTCATTGTGGTTGTGGAACTAGTTTGCAGATGTAGATGAGCCCTCAGTACATTCCTTTCTTCTCTTTCTGAAAGCTCCTGGGGATGCATCGTCTCCTCTCTTTCTTATCGTCATCTCTTTGACAGTCAAACAATTAATTTAGCTCGGGAGCTCAATTCGTGCTTCCCTTTCTTTTCTGCTTCTCTCCATGGTAAAGAATGAGTCAAAGCCAAGGCAGATTAAAGCAATCTTTGTATGGATTTTAGGAGGAGCCTTATTTGGAAGAGTTGAATTTCTGGTGGAAAGCTTGCTGCAGTGCCTTTCGGGCTGGATCCAGCTCACGCTGAAACACTCCCACTGGCTTTAATTGGGAATTGAGTCAGGCCTCTTTTATGTTCTGGATCACTTTGACTTTGTCATATGGTATTTCTTTGACTGAATGAAAAGAATAATAAAAATGCACTGCCTTTCCGTAGTGCCTTCTATTTGAGGATTTCGAAGTGTTTTATAGATCTTGTGGCTTTAGCTTCACAACATACCTCTTACACTGGTATGTATTTTTCCAGAGGGGGCACTAGACTAGTGTGGTCTTTCTCCCCATCTATACTAGGACTCTGTCAGTAAGACAGAGTTTTCTCTTTCTGAGCCGTATTACAAAACAACTAAGCAATAAGTGGTATCTCAAACATAACTTGGCCTGACCTGTACAGACTGCAGCTCTGCATGGCTTTCAGTTTTTGTCAGTGATTGTTACAAGCCAGGGTGATCTTTTGTGCTGTGAGGCACAATTTGTTGGAAGGAAATAAAACATGTGGATTTCAATGACTTAAGCCCTGTGTTATTGGAAACTCCATGACCTCTCCAAATTCCAGGGCCTTACGACACTAACTTGTTCTATGATCTGCCTAGAAAGCTAGCATAGATATCCTAGTTCACAAGCCAACCGTTGCTGAGAGCCCTCATTAAGAGAATGGTAAATTGGGCTTGTCGTACTGAATCTGATTAGCTGAATTGCCTTTGAAAAGCAGCAGACGTCAGATTATACTGGCACATTGTGAAGGCTTTTGCAGACCAATGCTGTTTCAAAATAAAAATATAATCCTCTTGAGTATAGAGATAAAATCAAACCAGCCAAGTCCAACGTCCTTTAGATTTAACACTTTTATTCGTTTTGTGTTTAATTGACTATTAAATCCTGCAATGTTTTTTTACACCCCTTCCTCTCCCCAAGTCTTCTCTTAAATTTCAAAATGAAACTAATAGCTTGTCCTCCAGAGGATATATGAAGTCATCTAAAAATGCAAGGAAATAAATGACTTCCAGAGAGAGAGCTTATCAGTTATGCATGATTCCAGTTCTGGTGTCATTCATATAGCTAGCTCTGCTGTCTGGGCCATTTCATGATTTTATTGAAATCATGAGCAAAGATCTCACTGATTTGAATGGAATCCGGATATGGCCCTGGAACAGTGGCTTGAGGCTAACCAACCCTGATGACTTAAGAGATACACATGAGCGAGATTAATTGTTTTTCCCTGTAAAGGGTGTCAGGAAGTTGTGGAGAGGGGAGATCAGGAAATTGCAGTTGGTATGAAAGGCCTCTTCAGTGAAGACCTTGATACCAGAGGAGTTTGGGAACAGAGCCCAAGGAACAGAAGGGCCAGTTGGGGAGACCCTGATTGGGTTTGGGCCTGGAAGCTAAAGCCAGGCAGAACTCCAGCTAGGGAGAGCAGGGAAGACAGGCTGTGAGAACAATTTGGGACAGAAAAAGACCTCTGGTGATGAGAGAGGACATGAGCTAAGTATGAACTTCCGTGTAGTGATGGACTTTATTTTGGGACCCCGAGGATTGTTTAAACCAGTTTCTGTTATTAAACCAAACCCAAATTGGTGGGGGGTTAACCCAGAAGTCTGTGTGCAGTTCTCAAGGGGCCCTAAAGTGGGGGAGAAACAGAGGTGGGGTGCTGCAGAGTGACATCTGGCCACGAAGGGGACCTCAGGAAGTCATTGCCCTGTGTCGGCCCCATAGGAACATCTGACTGAGAACCTGAATGTTTAGATTGGGAGCCTGCTATTGAAACTGATGTGGCTCCCTGCAGTATTTTGACAGGGTGACTACTCAGAGGGAGCTGCTGTTCATATTGTCTTATGCAAATTTGTTCCAGGGAATAATGAGGCTAATAGACCTAAAAACTGCCTTTCCATTTCATTACTGTTGAGTTCCTCTCTGAGCTGGCTTTGAGTACCACTTGCTGATGACATCAAAGGAAGAGTCTTAAATGTATTTTGTACTAGAGCTGGTCAGAAAAATTCCAACAAAACATTGTTTTGTCAGAGTTTGGTGGTGACGGAGTATTTCATGGTGACAGATGGATTTTGCTGAAGTACAGATAGAACCCAGGCAGGTGCCTGATTTTTCTGCCAGCTTGCCTGTCTGGCCCCTTGGTTAACTCAAGCTTCCCTGGCCCCAAAGCAGCCAGCCCTGTGGGCAGCCCTAGGGTTTCTAGGGTCTATTCCCTTTCATGGAGAACTTCAAATATTTTAGTTTTTGTTCCGAATTAGAATGAAACCACACTTAGAAATATTGAAATCCTCTGTGAAACAGAATTACCTGGCTCAGCACAGCTGTATTCTGCAGAAAGCAGCAAAAGAAATCTCCATTTTCAAACTAAAGAGGTAAGGTCACTGGGGGGAGAAATGTAACTTTACAAGATGGCCAGTTCAATTAAGAAGTGTATGAAAAATGAAATGCCTGATTGTGAGCACTGACGCTTTTGGCTTCCTGAATGTAAAAAGTAGAATCAAATAATAAGAGATTAACTGCTGCTTAGAGAGGCCCTTTGGAATCTAGACTAATCTTTTTTTTTTTTTGTCAAGATAGTGGTGGATGTCCTCAGTCACTTCATTAGGATTTAAACCTTCTATTCCATAATCTCAGGGGTGTGTGTGTGTGTGTGTGTGTGTGTTTTAAGGCATTTAAAGCCATTTCAGCGAAGCATTTACACATGTGCTTCAATCTCATTGGAATCAATGGGATTTTTATGCACATGCTTAGTGTTAAGAATGTGCTAGAGGTCCTGATTCAACAAAGCATCCCTATTCCGAACTGCACTTCAGCACATGCTTAAGTTTAAACATGAGCCTGAATCCCATTGACTTCAATATGATTTAAGCATATTCTTATTTTTCAGCATATGGATAAGTGTTGTCCTTAATAAGGATGGATTTAAGCACATGCTTAAATGCCTTCTGGAATTGGGGCCCAAGGCAGTGACCCTGCAAAAACTTTAAACACATGCTGAACTTTGTATATCGTCAGTAGTACTTTTGAAATCAATGGTGCTACTCAAATGCGTAAAGATAAGCATGTGGCTAAGTCTTTGCAGCCTGGGGACCTTTTGCCGGTGAGGGCAGGGTGCTGAACTGGGGCCTGTACTATATAAGGAAAAGCATATGCCATAATAGACAGATGAAACAAACCGATATCCAGGAAAGATAACAGGCAGCAATCGCCAGTAAATTCACACTGGTAGTTTAACAGTTCTCATTGCAATGTTCTGATGCAGATTATCCTTCATTGTCTACAGTTCAGTTGCCTACAAGCATGCTAATAAATGAAGCTGAAGGTTGTCTGGGTTTCACTGTAGCTTCTATAAGTAGCTCTGTATCCTTTGCTGAAGTGACAGTTTATGGAACTCATTATAGAATCACAGCAGAGATAGCTATACCTGTTACAGCACTAGGGGTTTATTTTTCCTTTTCTTTAGCTGTGGAAGAACATCACTGTCACAAGTCTGTAATAAGAGCCAAATCTTCAGTTGGTGTAAACTGACATAGTTCAAAGTGGCCAAGTTGGCTTATACTAGTGGAGGATCTGGCCCTACGTGTTGGCACTAATCCTTTTCTATGATGATACAAGTCCTATTCTAGAATGACTATCTTGCCTATAAAGGACAACTGAGAAATGGGGAGCGCAAGAAAAAAAGGGGCTAATGTCAGATGCAAAAAGGGATTGTTATGAAAAACCTGGAAAAGGAACATATGTGGATTTCTGCAACACTACGGCAGCAGCAACTGGGCATGGAGAGGTCATAGGTGATGTATCTTCATGATTCATTTAACCTCTACAAAAAATGTAAGTGCTTCATCCAAGTCCTGGTTAATTCTACAAATGTCTGCTGCATGAGTGTAAGGGCTTTCAGCACCATGATCACAAATGCCCATTTAAACTTTGGATCAGCACCCCCTATTCTAGAAGTAACTTTGTATTACAAAGCTTTATTCTTTTTCCTGGCTACTCATAAGTGGCTTCTGAAGCAATGCAATTTCCTCTGTCCATATACAGTTACCTGTCACGGAGTGTGGGGGGGCACAAGGCCCTGCACCCCTGGCTTCCTGCGATTCACCATGACTCTCAGCCAGCCAGTAAAGCAGAAGGTTTATTTAGACGACAGGAATACAGTCCAAGACAGGTCTTGCAGGCACAGACAACAGGACCCCCCTCGGTTAGGTCCATCTTGGGCTCCCAGGGCACCCCAGCCCCCTTGGGAGGTCAGAGCCCCATCTACCTCCTAGCCATCTCCCCAGCCAGCTCCTGAAACTCTGCCTTCAGCGACCCCTCCCACAGCCTTTGTTCAGTTTCTCGGGCAAAGGTGTCACCTGGCCTCTAACCCCTTCCTGGGTTCTCATGTTACATGCTCAGGTATTCTCCCTTGGTCAGTCTCCCATCCCCCAATGCAGACTATCCTAGCCACACTCCCCTGTCAGAATTCAAAGACCACAGTAAGAACAGTCCCAGTTCGTCACATTACCAATGCAGGATGGAAGTACATTTGCATTCATGCTTGAAATCAAGGCACACAGCTTCCACTAACAACGATGGGAAATGCAAGTCTAACTCTCTCTGCAGTGTGAATGTCCATATTATCTATAGGTCTGATCCAAGACCCATTGACATCACTGGGAGTCTCTCTATTGACCCCAATGGGCTTGACCTCACTGGGGTGCATGTATGCTGTTCCAAGAAGGAAGACAACTCAGTGCACTATGAAACTGCATCAAGAAGCTAAGAAAGTCAAATTTGTTTCTCTCAGAAGTCCAACTTATGATTACAAGAATTACCAAACTGATATCATTCCCCTTTATGTAGCTGTATTATCTGCAAATGACCATCAGTGTAGGCAAAGAGTAAAGGTATGTGAAAGGGTTACATAGAAGGCAAATATGGAAATCTTCGTTTTGCTGGTTTCTACAGTACAGAAAAAATTCGGAGACTTTCACCACCGTTTCATAATGTCCACACTCAAATTGACTTTCAAGCAGGGAAAGCTGCCTCTTGCATTGAGGGAATGAGTTCGTGCAGCATGGCACAGGGGGGAGCTGAAGGATAATGGGCAAAGTTAATTTCACTCACTGTAATGTGTCTCTGAACCTAATCTCACTGAGTCACAGTTCGCTCTCTCTCTCTCAGAAGTGAAAAGAAACTTGCATGGATAACAGGAGTATAATCTGAGGAATATATGTTACCTTAACGTGTGAATGAGGCACAATTTGCCCAAATTAGGATTAGATCCTGTTTGTTTGTTTTTAAAACCTCTACTTGATTCACTGCTCTGTTACTACCATTGTACATGTATGTAGGTTCATGTACATTAATGGAGTTACTCTGATGTAAAACTGGAGTAACACAATGGTGAATTAGGCCTTGGCTACACTTACCAGCTAGTTCGACGGCTGGAAATCGAAGTTCTGGGTTCGACTTATCGCGTCTAGTCTGGACGCGATAAGTCGAACCCGGAAGTGCTTGCCGTCGACTGCGGTACTCCAGCTCGGCGAGAGGAGTACCGCGGAGTCGACGGGGGAGCCTGCCTGCCGCGTGTGGACCAAGGTAAGTTCGAACTAAGGTACTTCGACTTCAGCTACGTTATTCACGTAGCTGAAGTTGCGTACCTTAGTTCGAATTGGGGGGGGTAGTGTAGACCAAGCCTTAGGTCTGACTTTTTATTGTTACTTTGCTGGTCAGAAGCAGAGGGAAAGGTAGAGAGAGATGCTAGTTTTTTTTTCTTGTTTTGAAGAAATCTTCCACTTACTACCTCAAATACCCAGAACAAAACAAATCAGAGAAAAAGAACATCTTGGAGATGATTCAGTAAAGTCACTCAAGAGAAAACTTCTATCCACATCTCTCAATTGCAGTATTCAAAGTCTGATCCACACTGAGGTTCTAGAGCAAGATGTGTTGCAGCAGGGAGCTTAGTAAATGTAGGAACTTCCTGGTTAGGGAGTTTTTTTAGTTGCTGCTTAAAAGCTTTGTGTTTATGACCTCATGCTAAACTCACGCATACTAGGAAATTGATTGACTGTGGCAATATTGATCAGAGATGGAGCTCTGCTGCTGAATTGGCATTGAAAATTGTTTAAATCATAGAATATCAGGGTTGGAAGGGACCTCAGGAAGTCATCCAGTCCAACCCCCTGCTCGTAGCAGGACCAATCCCCAACTAAATCATCCCAACCAGGGCTTTGTCAAGTCTGACTTTAGACCTCTAAGGAAGGAGATTCCACCACCTCCCTAGGTAATCCATTCCAATGCTTCACTACCCTCCTAGTGAAAAAGTTTTCCCTAATATCCAACCTAGACCTTGGCCACTGCAACTTGAGACCATTACTCCTTGTTCTGTCAGCTGGTACCACTGAGAACAGTCTAGATCCATCCTCTTTGGAACCCCGTTTCAGGTAGTTGAAAGCAGCTATCAAGTCCCCCTTCATTCTTCTCTTCTGCAGACTAAATAATCCCAGTTCCCTCAGCCTCTCCTCATAAATCATGTGCTCCAGCCCCCTAATCATTTTTGTTGCTCTCTGCTGGACTCTTGTATTTGGGATTAAACTATCCTGAACAGTGTGATTAAGATTTGAAGTCTTAGTGTGGCTGCCACACGTGGGTATCCAATATACAGTATACTTAGTGTGTGTACTTTTTCATTGGATGTTTTCTCTCTGACTTGCTCTGCTCCTTCTCCCTGCCCCCCCCCCTCTGGTCTTTTTTCAGCCAATTGCAAACCTAAGAATGTTTGAATCCCAGATGCACTTTCTGAATCTTTGTGTGAATTGGTCAAAATTTAAGCAGCTCAAATTTTCCCATCCCCTAGTGTAATGGAATTTGGTTTTAGTAATTGCTGCCTATAGGTCCAAATCCTGAGAGTCTTAGGCTATGTCTACGCTACTGTGGTAAGTCAACCTACGCTATGCAACTCCAGCTATGTGAATAACATAGCTTAGGTAGAGTTACCATGGGGTCTACACTGCAGGGGGTCGATGGGAGAAAACCTCCCATCAACTTACTTTACTCTTCTCGTCAGGGTAGAGTACAGGGGTTGACTGAGAGCGATCTGCTGTCGATTTGGTGGGTCTTTACTAGACCCGATAAATCGACCGCCAGTGGATCGATCTCAGAGCATCGATCCTGGCTATAGTGTAGACCGGCTCTTAGCCCAGGTTTTACTCCTGGAGTTTGTTCCATTCAGGTTCATATGCTGTCCTCATCACCACAATATCAGAGTGCCTTCTGGTCATGCATTAAACTTTTGGCTCTGGTTTCTATTGTTGGGCAAATAAAATCTGGTCATTCTGCTAAACTGATCAAAAACCATTTTCCAAACTCTATTTCCATCTATTACCAATATGCTTGTCCTTTACTTATGCTGACTATCCGGACATTCAAATATAGGGATCAGGCCAGAAGCAATTTTTTGCCTCTCTCTGGTTTTCAAGGTGGGAATGAACATCACACCTTTGAGGCCCATTCTGCTGCAGATTAATAATGATACAGACAATGGGAGTACTGGAGATGATTATAAACTGACTGACCTGCCTTGACATTAAAATGCCTATTAGAACTTGCTCTCCCTTATCTATTTACCCAGCCTATTTTTGTGAGGGGCATTGTTTGATGGGTTTGGATTAGGGATTTTTTGATACGTTAGTGTGACGTTCTAGGGTGCAATCCAGACCACTAATTGTGTGTCTGCCTCCCAGTAACCCTGGATGCTTTAAATGCTCTGCTGCGGCTCACAGCCCAGACACCAACAGCCAGCAGACAAGCATGCAGTCCAATGTGTCTCTGTGCCTTGCAGCTCTTGTTCAGCACTCTGACCCCAACAGCCTGCCTACAACACAGCAGCCCCGCTCTAGTGTTTATCACCCAGATACCTTATAAAGGGGTGACACCAAACACACTCCAGTCCCAGATTCTCCAAAACAATCTGCCCTGAAGTGTCCAGCCCTCACCTCGGAGATTTAGAGAAGTTATTAATTTCACTGTTCCCTTTAAATAAAGGGTACATCATCAGTTTACCATCTTACTGGCATTAACAAACTTTGATTGTGTTAATCAAAGCACTGCACTGCTTTATAGAAAAAGTAACACAAGTTTATTTAACAAAAGTCATAGGTTAAGTGATACCAAATAGAAGTAATAAGGGTTAGAAATGATAGAAAACAAAAGTAGGAATACCCTTTGTGACAAAGTTCCTCCACTATCTTGGTGGGTCCTGCGCTTATTGGTGGATTTTCTTGTTTCAGAGATTCACCATGTGGGTTGGGGAACAGCCCAGAGACCTTCCCCTCTGGAAGAACCCACAGTCCAGGTCAATTGGGAGGTTTGGGGGGAACCCGGGCCCGCACTCTACTCCGAGTTCCAGCCCAGGGCCCTATGGACTGCAGCTGTCTATAGTGCCTGGTGTAACAGCTGCATGACAGCTACAACTCCCTGGGCTACTTCCCCATGGCCGCCTCCAAACAGCTTCCTTATTCTCACCACAGGACCTTCCTCCTGGTGTCTGATAATGCTTGTGCTCCTCAGTCCTCCAGCAGCACACCCACCCACCCACCCTCCCTCCCTCAGCTCCTTGCACCTCTTGCTCCCAGCTCCTCACACTCGCACCACAAACTGAAGTGAGCTCCTTTTTAAAACCCAGGTGCCCTGATTAGCCTGCCTTAATTGATTCTAGAAGCTTCTTCTTAATTGGTTCCAGGTGTCCTAATTAGCCTCCCTGCCTTAACTGGTTCTAGCAGGTTCCTGATTAGTCTAGTACAGCCCCTGCTCTGGTCACTCAGGGAACAGAAAACTACTCATCCAGTGACCAGTATATTTGCCCTCTACCAGACTCCTGTACCCCACTGGTCTGGGTCTGTCACACCTTCTAAAACTAAAACTTAATCTTAGCCAGTAACAACCTTTGCCTATGCAGGTTTCTCACCAATAATCCAGAGACTTCAGCCTTAGCTGAAGGACCCATCTTTCTGAAACCTCAAGAGCTTTGGCCTCTTTAGTCCCTCAAATGATGGATAATGTTGAAGTTCTCTGCCGCTCCCTCAAAGTTCATTGACCCCTATTTCAAGAGGCTAGCAGGCTTCTCGGGGATACAGTCTTCATCCCCCGTCGAGATTAAGTGGTCCTCTTTCCCCACTTGTTCCTCTGATGGCTGTGTTTACCTTGCATGTAAATATGCTTTCGTTGTCTCTGCCTGATGACCAGCCCAGTCAGACGAGCAAATACAGTTTTTTGTGATGTGGAAATGCTGACTCCCCAACTATCTTGTGAATTTTGATAGTTCTCTTTACCGTATATGTACATGGCAATCCCCCTGTTGCTGATCAGCCATGCTTCATTTGTATACAAGACGGGGAAGACCTGTTTTCAAATACAGGCTTTAAAATATCGTATCAGAGAACAGTCATAATTCCACACATAGTATTAATACATAAATTACACAATTATATTAATCACCAGTGTGTCATTAGAATTCCAGTGATGATGTCTTTTAGATATTGAACATGACACCAATGAGTTGGGGTACACCGGTCGGGCCAGCTGATATCAGGGAGCCCTTTCCCCTTGGGGTACTGTTAGTGTAACAGTTTAGTTATCATTTTAAAGAGTTGGTGGTTTTGTTTTTTAAGTACACCTAATTGTTGATGGCGAGGAGACTATTCATTGTTCTGCTATGGGGAGTTGATAAGTCTGTTTGTTTGATGTATTGTTAAAGGTGTTGGATGGCTGGCCTATTAACATTTATTTAGATTTTTATAAATGATATATTTAACCTGTATTTAATACATTGGTGTCCTTGGATTGATTTGGGTAACCTCCAGTTTGGCTAACTGTCTGACCAATCTCAATATTCTAGATTCATAAAAGATTTGACTTCTCTAATCAATTGTCCTTTGAAGCAAAATCTCCCAAATGCAAGGAGAGTTGGCAAAAGGTGCTGCTGATGTAAAGTAATTTTTTTTTAAATAACTTTTGGTATTTGTTGGTCAGAGGAGGCGAAAATGAACAGTTCTCGTTTAAAAATCACATTCTATAAAGCTGGATGAAAAATAAAACGAATGTTGCAGAAATGTTAACAAAAATTTTGTTTTGCTAATTAACTGAAATTCAAAATTTTAATGGAAAATGTCATGAAATTTTCAACCTGCTTTAGTTATTTTAAGGAAGTGTTGTGTGGATTCAGTTTGCCAAGTTCAACCTGTTCTCTGTGCCTTTCGTAATCTTCCCCTTTTTGGCAATGCACATAGATTGCATGCTGTGATTTCAATAGAAGAAAGCCACATCTGAATTTTTTTTTTTGAAACAGACGTTTCTGCAGATGGCAGCTGTCTTCTGACCTGAGCCCCTGCTTTAAATAGTGATTTGTCCCTCTTATATTTTTGTCAGTATATTAGGGGATGAAGTAAGAATCTGAATAGGAGTCAGTGAGACTATTAGTCTGCTAATATATTTTTTTAAAAGCACTGAAATATACTGGTATATAATGAGCTCAGATTAAACTAATTGAGGAATGTGAGATGAAACACTAATGCAAACTATTTCTGACATTGACATTTGTCTTCTGAAACTCAGAGAAATCTTTGAAAATCCTTAAATCTTGTTAGATTGGTCATTTATGGCCACCTTTGTATTTAAGCTTCATACATTTATTTTTAATTTTGATAGACAGAATGTACCTGTTGATCAGTGGAATATTTTATTTCTCACTCCTCTAGCTATGGGGTTAGGCCTTTTGTTCTAATATAATTTGAATTTCTATATAAAAATCACTTCCTCATAGATGTCATTATCTCAAAAAATGGCCATGCTTGTTTGGATTATCTATAAACATCTTCCTTTTTGAACATACAGCATCTGTTTTTGCCTTTGGGAAAATGTTCACGAAGTAATTAACACGGCTAGTCCTCAATTGGTATAAATCTGGTAGTTCCATTACTGATGTAAGCGGGGGAATGGTCCCGCTATTGTGGGGAACTTTCCTGGCTTCTGCACTACCCCAGTGAAGTGGGCTAGCGAAAGGCTCTGAGTCCTCGCTCCCACTTCCTTTACCCAGAGGCCTCCCTGCCCTTGAGGACTCCTCTTGCACTCTCCTGTCTGGCAGAGTCCTCGTAACCCCGACAAGGCTGCGCCTGGATTCCTGGGGGGCTTGACCCCCAACCCTGCTGTGGTCACCTAGGACAGGGGCTAGGGTGTCCCCACTCCGGGGTGCTCTCTCTGCACTGGCACCTCCCTGACCCACTGATCATTTCTTACAATTTAAAACAAATACAAGTTGTTTACTTAACAATTAATTTAAAAAAAGAATAAGGAAAAATGGGAAAGGTCAAAGGAAAACACATCACCCCGCTCTGTGGCAGGGAACATCACAAACAGTGTCTCTGGACATCAGGGGACTTCACAGTCTGTTCCTTGTAGGTTCTCGGTCTCCTTCTCAGGCCCTGGCTGTGCTGCAGGGATGTTGCAGGTGGGACACTTGCAATGGTGGTGGCCACACACCTCTGGGCTTTGGGTGGTGGGACCCTTCTTCCCACCGTCAGCCCCCCGTCAGGTTAAGATCCCCCTCCCAAGGACCCTGCAAGGGCCCTTGGCTAGGGGTGTCGTTTTGCACTGAGCCCTTTGCCCAAAGTTCCCCCTTGGCCGGCCCCAGTTGCTCACCACACCTGGCTCTGTGGCTGCAGCTCTGCTCCCAGCACAGGATCTGCTCTCCCTGGGCTGCGTCTCTGGCTCTGTGGCTGCTTTTCTGGCCCCTCTGGATCTGACACGGTTCTGTTCTCCAGCTCAGCTTGGGCCCCTGCTTTCTCCTTAGCTCGGCCCCACTCTGTCTGACCCAGGCAATTCCAACTCACACGGAGGACGGGACCCACCCTGGCCTCTTGACTCCCTGATTAGCCTGCCCGCCCTGTCAATCAGGCTGACCTGGAGCATTGGCCTCTCCCCATTGTTCCTGGGGACTGTCAATCTCAGGGTCCTGATTTCCCATCGACCCTTTCCCTTTTAGTGCTGGGAGCTAGCCAACCAAAACACCCCCACTGAATGTTAGTAAGGGGGCAGCAGTCCCCTTACACTGACATCAGACTAGTTTACACCAACTGAAAATCTGGCCTGATGGCATTCTATTTTAAAACTTTACATAGCGCTTTAAGTTCCTTGGGCTACTAACTGTCCATTCAAAGCCCATGCGCAAGTTGCACCTTTGAGCAAGTTTGATACAAAAAGGACAGTATCAAGTAGTTTTGCAGCTAACTTTGATCTAGCATAAATCCACTGAGCCTAATGGTGAGTTCTGCTTAAATCAATGGTACAATATAACTTATTATATAACCTGACTTGAAATATTTTTTGTATTCTTAACTGGCTTTGTTTTTAAATCTGGTGCGTCATTGCCAAGCAATTTAAACAAGCAAAGTAGCCTATGAAAATGACACAGAACAAATCCGTGGTGTGTTCCTTACCCCACTAACAAATGTAGTTAGGGCTCTGCTAAATTCTGAAGATATCAGATTAGGAAACTTTTGTGAATGAAGCAACAGCACTAGGAAATTAGCACATGCAGTGCTCTTGGGAATGCCATGTTAAGAAATGTCTTAAAAAAACATAGTAGCATCCATGAAATTCATAATGATAGGCAGGGCAATGTTCCCATGATCAGGAGAACATGAACTTTGAAGACTTGTTTGGCTTTATCTTTGGCAATTAGGAACAACAGGGTATCCTTTGGGTACTTAAAATAATCCTGATTAGCTTTGCAGAGGTAAAATTTTCTGTGCTTAATTATTTAAAGGGAGCTGTATAATGGGTTCCTGGAAGCATGTGACCCACAAATCACTTCATCCATATCTGCATAATGCACGTGTCATCAATCTTATTTCATTTCAAGATCACTTAAAAAAAAAAAAAAACCTTGCCAATCTGCTCGTTGCTCCTTCGCAGTGCAAACACACACAGCTTGCAGTGTCATTTGCCGTCTGTGCTTCATAGGAGCCAGCTGCAAATGTTCCCCACAATTAGCATTTTCTGTAAATTTCTATCTTTGACTCAGATTTAAATGGAGTCTGTGACCTGCCTAGTTGGTAGCTGTTGCACATTAATGACCAGATCCGCCCTGGGTGCAAGTTGGTGCAGCTCCACAGACGTCAGCGGGGCTATGCCTGCACCAGCTGAGACTCCGGGCACAAATGGAAGTCCAGTCATACAAATGGCCTCATAAACTGAATGTTTTATGACTCTTCATTTGAGCCAATATCTCTTTGTTTGGATATTTGGCCTCTAAACCAGATGCTTTTGTAGGAATTACATAGAAAGGGAAATTTTGCAAAAATGATACTGAACTTGGGGTCCATGTCATTTGCTTTCATAACCACTTTTAATAGGGATTGACCCAAAGGCTATTGAAGCCTGTTTGGATCAGGCCCTTAAAGACTGTAGTTTTTTTTTTTTTTTTTTTTTTTTTTTTAAGTGAAATGCATGCAGAAAATAATTAAACAAGACAAGTATCTGGGTGTCAGAAAAATATACAGGGTCAGATTTTGGCCCAGCTATGCGGGGATATAAGGCGGTGGCCACCCCACACAAGGCAAAGCACATTAAATTAGGTTAGTTAACCTAATAAACTGCACCTGGGGGAGAGCCAGGGATTGAAAGGGTGGCTGTGATGGAACCCTGCTGAGAGGGAACACACAGGACTAGTATAAAGCCAGGAAGTGTCACGAAGGACCCTATAGCTACTCTCTGGATGTTAGAGAGGGAAGGAAGGAAAGATAGAAGCTTGGGGGAGATGGAAGCCCTGAAGAAAGGGTTTAGCCAGATGGGCAGTAGAGCAGAAGCCTGAGAGAAATAGAGTAGGAGGTGGCAGCAAGGTGGGACATTGTAGACCAAGGCTACTGATCAGATGGTCCCTGAGCTGGAACCCAGAACAGAGGGTGGACCCAGGTTCCCTGGCAGCCACTAGGGATGTGGCACAGTAGTGGGTAGTGTGGGAGAAGACTGCCATTTTGGGTGGAGAGATGTAGCTAACACCTTGAAGGGGAAAACACACATAGTGACCTGGCTGGAGGACCATGCCACAAAGAGGGAGCACAATGAGTCAGAGAGAGAGAGGGATGGCAGGGCATGTGAATGAGTGGCACAAGGGGGCATTGAACTTGGAAGGAACTAATCCCGAGAGCAACCTAGTAGTGAGTGAACCCCATTACAGGAGGAATATGACCACCTCCATTCCCCTGCATTGCCACTGTTGCCAGCACAGAGGGTCCAAGGACAGCAACAGCGAGGTTCATTGCCCGGTGTGCTTCGCGCCAATGAACACACCAGGGTGGAGAAGCAAACAAAGTTTATTTGAGATCTCAAAGCGGTGCAAGGAGACTGGCACGTCTCAGATCAAGCACACCATCAAAAGCAGCTTTTCTCTTTTTATACATTTCACAGCTAAGTTCCTCCCTCTTCCCCCCTCCTTTCTCTCCCCCCCCCCATTCCCCATCCCTTCTTCTACAAAAGTCATGATTATACATTTAAGCGGTTAAATCATTTTGGCGGCTATAAGTCTAGCTCGTTAGTAACACTTCTCTAAACCATTATCTGGTCCTGTTTCCCTTTGATTTATTATCTCCCCTTCAGCCAGAAACATACAGGCCTCATTATTACCGCTTGGTACCGGTATGAGTAGGGTTGCAATTGATAACTGCCTGTTACACATTCCAATTTCTGCCCCTGGCTTTTGAGGTTGATTAGAGTTAAACATGGAGGAACTTTGGTTCATTTAGGCCTAGTGCAGGAAGGCTTCATCGACACTCATGGTCTTCCACCCTCCCGAGTTACCTAGGGTTATGCCTAGTGACACCAACACCACTCTAGGCTCAGGGTGGGGGTTGCATGCCCTATACTCCATCACTTTATGGGGGGGGTGGAGAAGGGCAGAAAAAAGGTGTGGTTCCACCCACCCTACACACCAGTCAATGGCAGTAATCCAGTAGCAGATTATTTCTATTTGGAAGTCATGTGCGAGCAGGGAAGGAATTGTGATAGTATGAGTCACAGTTCCTTGCCTGGGCTTCTCTTGGGACAGCACACAGCATGGGACTGTGCCTAAAGGCACAGCCTTAGACAATACCACAAGCATATTATTGTGGATTGATTGAATGTCTTTGGACAATAAGCATGGGACAAAATGGTTAAAACTCAGGTAGGATCTAATCTCTTGGCTAAGCCTGAGGCTATGAGAAAATGCTGCGTGTTAAAGGTTTCATCTCCACCATATCCCAAAAGCTTATATCTCTGTGCAAGACATTAATATTGTGGGCCCAGTGCTAATCTCGCACTGGCTTAAATCAGGAATAACCCTGTTTAATAGAAGGGAGTTACTCAGGTATGACTGAATAGAAACACAAGGACTAGATCAGAACTGACCTCAGAGTAATACACCTGAACTCTGATAAAGCAACTCTCCTCAAACAGCATAAAAAAAAAATATATATATAAGACCTTCCTGACCTAAGCATACTCACTGAAGCCAGTATCTGTTCAACAATGCTGAGGTTCCCAGCCCGACTTTGTGGACTTTTTGGGTCAAAGACTTTAGGGAACTTCTTTCACTACGGGCTATTTCATGCTTTTGGTTTTGAAGCAGAATGTCCCATTTAGTTCAATAGGGCTATGCACTCAAAAATCAATGGTATAATATGGCCCTTGGATTTTGTGTTGATTTTCATAGTATTTGATTCTGCCTCTTATGAAACGCAGCCTTTTATTGCATGTTTTTTTGTTTACTATATGTCATGGTTATCAAGGAGTATAGCATAAATTGGCCAAATCAGTACATCTGGAGCCCAATCCTGCACTGTTCTGGGCATTCTGGCCTTCTTCTAGCAAATGCACTCAAGCACGTGCTTAACACATGGAACTACTCTTGCTTAAAGTTAAGGATGTACTTAAATACTCTCTCGAGAGAGGTCAGAATGCTTAGCACCTTGCAGGATCAAACTTCTAATAAAGGGGAAAAAAATCACAGTGCAGTAAACTTATTTAATGTACTGAGGTCCCATGTCTGTTTATATAGCAACTTTTATAAAATACCATTAACTCTCTGCTGAGCCCCGATTATTTTAGCCAAATGCTATAAGATTTTCAATTATAAATCCAGGGTATTTTATGGACAATAATATGATTTGCAGTTATGTAAGTTGAGAGGGCAATTAATGCTTAGGATATAGTCTAATCACCACAGGGTCAGAGAGGAATTGATTTTCTCTTTTGCACTTACAGTGCTGTGCAACTGATTAGGTGCATTATAGGGTTTTTTGGGCTTCCTCTGGGACATCACATGTTGGTTAATGCCAGCGGCACAGTTCATGGACTAGTCATCTGTTCCAGTGTAGCACTGCTCTTCTTTCTTTCTTTCTTTCTTTCAAAATTTTTTTTGACTAATTGTTTGTTCACCTCATTTCAGAGATTTGTTTTTGAAAAAGTTAGCTTTTTGCAGAGGACTTTGCCCCTCATGTGGACCATGCCCTATTGCTTTTTTGCAAAACAAATACATCAATAATACATCATAGTGGCAAGAGGCTATGTTAGACAATTAGCCACTCAGCACATGCACTGTCTAATTGTTTTTCAAATTCTTTTTAAAGGGACTGAATAATTCCTGCGTGAGCCATGGCTAATGTAGAATATCTTTTTTTTTTTTAATATATAGGGAATCTTGGGAGTGGGGAATCAGCTTTAGCAAAATCTTATAACCCTCTTTCCATTGAACAGGTTGAAACAGACGACAAAGACATTCAATATCAAAAAGCCAGAGATTTGGGAAATCTTCTACCTCCAGCTATTTTCTCTACCTTGTTTTTTTTCCCTCCTCCTTATTTTCAAGGGGATAGTATTTGGAGGAAATTGTACCTCTTCTCTTTGTTTCCTTCAGCTATGTTTTAATAGAAAGGATGCTTGTGCTGACAAGTTTGTGAACCCCGCTGTGGCCGGATTGTGTAAACCTTGCACACCTCCACATTTCTCGCAAAGTCAATGGGGAGTCTCCATTGTGCGAGGATTGTGGCATGAGGCCCCTGGTTTGGTAAAGTCTGCTTTCTTTTATTGTGGCTTTGAAGTGCAAATCCTTTGTACTGGAGTCATCTTTGAAATGCTTAAAGCAAGTAGTGACTTGTGCATATGGAGCAAATACTGTCTGACTGGGTGTTGAGGATAGGCTTTTAGTTGAGGGGAGGAAGAAGTTAGTTTCCTGGACCTGGGACACTGTTTATTTGTAGAAACTGCTTGACCCTGTTTTTTTGTTTCCTTAGTTTCACTGTGTTTATCTTCCTTTTGCTTTGTCTCTTTCTTACTTGGTTGTGGGGAGAACAGTGGCTTCCTTTTCTGTTTAATTTTGGAGCAATGCTGACTCTTTCCTGATGAAACCTCTTTGTATTCTTAGACAGTGAGCCATTCCCATGGAGAAGGATTTGATGATTTGGGCCTTGACCCTGCCGTTGGATTTCTGTGGGCATACCCTGATGCCTGTGCAGGGCACCAGAGCTTTATTTTGTGTTGTAGCTTTCTTGTTGTTGTACATGTCAATCTTTTCACCTTGCATACATTTGTTTTCCTTATCATTGATTGGTTTTGCAGATTCTGTGTTTGCTCCAAGTTCTGCCCTAGTCATAAGCAGACTGAGTCTTTGCAGAGTCCTGCTATACATTTCATTCCCTTATAAAATCTCTCTTAAAGAAACCCGAGGAAACCAGTAAAAAATTCTCAAGGGGGGGAGGGGGAGAGAGTGCTGCAGCAACCGTGAAAACATCTTATAACAATCTCAATAGACGTGTTCATCTTCTGTTCTACTGGATGTCATTCAAGAATACTAAAATTATGTATGGATTTAGTTTTCCTGGTTTTTTTTTAAATGTAAAAAGATGCTCATGAATGAGGTCCATAAGTAATTTAGGATCACCATATCCTGAATAACAGTTATGGGGGAATCCTAGAATATCAAGGTTTGAAGGGATCTCAGCAGCTCACCTAGCCCAACCCCCTGCTCAAAGCAGGACCAATCCCCAGACAGATTTTTGCTCCAGATCCCTAAGTGGGCCCCTCAAGGATTGAACTCACAACCCTGGGTTTAGCAGGCCAATGCTCAAACTACTGAGCTATCCCTCTCCCCTTGCATACTGAGGTACACATCAACATATGTAGCTGTGATAGCAATTTTGTTACAAACAGGGGAGTGACTCTCTTTTAGAAGATAAGGTACTTGCAGTGTCATGAAGGCTGCCCATCTAAACTCCTCTTTAGACTTCACTTGATTCCAGCAGGCATAATATTATTCTAGGGCCTGATCCTCAAAGAGAAAAGGTCCCATTGGCTTCAGAGGTCTTTGGATCCAGCCCCTAAAGCACAAGAGCTATCTTCTTCTACTGTCCTTTTTAATTAGCATACATTGAGATCACTCTGTTTAACTTCACCTTCAAAGTGAGTGCATGTCTGCCTTGGGAGACAATGAATGTACTGCAGGATCAAACCTACCATGTGCTGTCTACATTCCTTTATGATGATTGGGGGTGGTTGAACCAGACAAAACGAGATATGATTACAACAGTCCAAAGCAAACCAAACACTTTTGAGGTTAAAAGTTTGGGTTACTTAAACTGCCTCTACGCTTCTGTTTCAGCAGGACCTGTATAATAATTATAATGCTTAGCTCTTATATAGCACTCTTCATCAGTAGATCTTAAAGCACTTTACACAAGGAGGTCAGTGCCATTATCTCCATTTGGAAAATGAGACTCAGAGGTTAGTGACTTCCCTGGTAGTGGCGGATGGGAATAGAACCCAGGTCTCCTGAGTCCCAGTCCAGTGCTCTGTCCAATCAGAATCATTCGTGCATTATTGACTGATCTGACCAAAATCAAGAGGGAGTAGAAACCAATGTTCCCTCTAATATTTTCCATCCATGTGCAGAATGAATTTTGTTATGTGCACCAATATCGAGGTAATGTGTGGATGTGCACAAAACAAAACAAAAAACTAGATATAATATATATTTTTTAAAAGTTACCATAGGGATAATTACTCCAGTCAGGGCAGGTTAGGCATTTTAGAACTCACTACTCAAAGAATTAAATTTAAGATAAGAGAGAGAGAAAAAATATGAAATGTATAGACCAGTCAAAAAACTAAAATAACAGCATGTTGAAAGAATAAAATTACAGAGAATATATGTGCATTGCAGGAAGTATCAAGAAGTAACAACAATAGTTATACAAGTATGTGTTGGGAGGTGAGTGTGAAAGACTGTGTGTGTGTGTGTGTGTGAGAGAGAGAGAGAGAGAGAGAGAGAGATGCGCTGCCCCTTAAAGTAGATCAGCACTCACCAGTCTGAAGCCTGCTTGTTCAGACACAGCAGCAGCCGCCAGCAAGCTCCATCCCACTCCTGAGCCCTGTCATGTCCCTGGCCCCTGATCTGTGGAGATGGAGTGGAGGGGAACATCCTGACATCAGTGCCCCCTCTCCCTCCTCCCGCTCTGCACAGCAAGCAGTAGGCTCCCAGGAGAGCTGGCCAGGGGCTCCAAGGCAGAGGGCAGGATCAGCATTGCAGTGTTGGGAGGGGCACCTGAAGGGCGCGGCACTTGATAGACTGCGGGGCGGCCACACAGCTGCGCACCTTAGAGGGAACTTAGGTAGAAACCTTATTCAGACTTGCAGTCTGACTACTTCTTTGATAGGTCATTTTGGTTCCTGACCTGAACAGAGCCTTTTTTTTTGTTTATGCCCAAATATTTCTGCAAATGTCATGCTTCCACTATGGCAGATCAATAAACCACAACATCTGTGCTCTTTCCTATAACTACACATTCCAGAAATGTTTAGCAGTTCTGGGCTGGATGAAAAGAGAGCAACAGTATGGAATGACTGCTCTAGTGGTAGAACTCAACCACAGCGCTATGAAACTGTAATAGTGTTTGTTTGGATTTCTAGCTCTTTGACTTAAGGAATGGTCACAGAGGCCGAGAACTAGCAGATGGGAAAATAAGACCTCTTGGGTTATGCAGTCCATCTCCTTTCCATGGGAGGGTGATTCTCTGCATTGTAATTTTTTACTAATGTTTTGTTTAGTCTAATTTTAAATGTCTCAAGTGCTGGGCCTCCCACCACTTCATTTGGGAGGTTATTATGTAATGTAATAGATCTAGTTACATTATTTAGTCCTGTATTTAGACAAATGTTTCCTTTTTCTCAATTTCATCCCATTCTGCCTACATATGAATTATTATTTGTATTGCAGATTTGTATTATTTTGCTTAGGACCCCATTGTGCTGGATGTTGTTCAAGCACAGAGCAGAGGGATGGTCCTTGCCCCAGAGAACGTACAATCTAAGTAACCCCCTTACACCACCTCTCTCCCTTTTGTGTTTGCAGCTTTAATGCAATGGTGGAGTAACTAGCGCCTGCAATGACTGCTTGGTTGAAGATACTCGCTAACGAGATTTGGGTATGGCACAAATATAGCAGTGGTTTATTTAGGCAACTGACTTGTCAGGTAAGTCCTCATGTGGATCTAATTATACCAATGTTCACTGTGAAGAGGGGGATGATAGTGAGATTATTAGGTCTCGCTCTCCATCCATGGGGAAGGCCATGCAACTCTTCTGTTGAATGGAGCCCTGGGATAATCGCAGTCTGACTTTCATACAATGATTGGAAGAAAGAGGGGCGGGGAGGGGAATAGGACCTTCCTGTTTCAGAGGGAGATTATGAGCATGATCGTGTCAAGTGCTAAACTAGGGCCTTGTCTACACTACGAGAGTAGTTCGATTTTACTTAAATCGAATATTTGGAATCGATATTGCAAAGTCGAACGTGTGTGTCCACACTAAGGACAGTAATTCGACTTTGTGAGTCCACACTAACGGGGAAAGCGTCGACATTGGAAGCGGTGCACTGTGGGCAGCTATCCCACAGTTCCCGCAGTCCCCGCTGCCCATTGGAATTCTGGGTCGAGCCACCAATGCCTTCTGGGTAAAAAAATGTGTCGAGGGTGCTTTTGGGTAACTGTCGTCATCCATCCATCACTCACTCCCGCCCTCCCTCCCTCCCTGAAAGCGCCGGCGGGAAATCATTTCGCGCACTTTTCAAGTCATTGACAGCGCGGACGCCACAGCACTGTGAGCATGGAGCCCGCTGCAACCATCGCTGCAGTTGTGGCCGCTCTCAACGCCTCGCAGCTTATCATACAGGTTGCCCTGAGGCAGATGCAGAAAAGTCAGGCGAGGAGGCTACGTCAACGCGGTGATGGCCTGAAGTGTGAGAGTAGCACAGACCTCTCAGAAAGCAGGGGACCCAGCGCCGAGGACATCACGGTGGCAATGGGTCATGTTGATGCCGTGGAACGGCGATTCTGGGCACGGGAAACAAGCACTGAGTGGTGGGACCGCATAGTGCTGCAGGTCTGGGATGAATCACAGTGGCTGCGAAACTTCCGCATGCGGAAGGGAACTTTCCTTGAACTTTGTGAGTTGCTGTCCCCTGCCCTGAAGCGCAATGACACCCGGATGCGACCAGCCCTGACTGTCCAGAAGCGAGTGGCCATAGCCCTCTGGAAGCTTGCAACGCCAGACAGCTACCGGTCAGTCGCGAGCCAGTTTGGGGTGGGCAAATCTACCGTGGGGGTTGTTGTGATGCAAGTAGCCAAGGCAATCGTTGATGTACTGCTGCCAAAGGTAGTGACCCTGGGAAACGTGGAGGCGATCATAGATGGCTTCGCAGCGATGGGATTCCCAAACTGCGGTGGGGCCATAGATGGAACTCACATCCCTATCCTGGCACCGGACCACCAGGCCAGCCAGTACATTAACAGAAAGGGCTACTTTTCCATGGTGCTGCAAGCACTGGTGGACCACAGGGGACGTTTTACCAACATCTACGTGGGATGGCCGGGCAAGGTTCATGACGCTCGTGTTTTCAGGAACTCTGGTCTGTTTAGACGGCTGCAGCAAGGTATTTACTTCCCGGACCACAAAATAACTGTTGGGGATGTGCAGATGCCTATAGTCATCCTCGGGGACCCAGCCTACCCGCTAATGCCCTGGCTCATGAAGCCCTATACAGGTGCCCTGGACACTGAAAAAGAACTCTTCAACTACCGGCTGAGCAAGTGCAGAATGGTGGTGGAGTGTGCTTTTGGACGTCTCAAGGGGAGATGGAGAAGCTTGATGACTCGCTGTGATCTCAGCGAAACCAATATCCCCATTGTTATAGCAGCTTGCTGTGTGCTCCACAATCTCTGTGAGAGCAAGGGGGAGACCTTTATGGCGGGGTGGGAGGTTGAGGAAATTAGCCTGGCTGCTGATTACTCACAGCCAGACAGCCGGGCGATTAGAAGAGACCAGCGGGAAGCGCTGTGCATCCGGGAGGCTTTGAAAGCAAAGTTCCTGAGTGAGCAGGGTAACCTGTGACTTTCTAATTTTGTGTACAGAGAAGCCTTCACCCCACTTCCAACACACGTTTCAAAATAAAAATAGTTCTACTTTGTTAAAGCACACCGTTTTCTGTAATACTGTTTTCGCGGGAATTTTTTAAAACTGGGACGCAGACTGTGGTGCGGAGCGGGTGTAGTGTAGTCGCGCGAATGCAGCTTCTAAACTGAAGGACTGACAGGCTCCGGTGCGGTGGGATGGTTCTTTCAACGGAGCCTGTCACCCCTCCTGATAGGGACTGTGTGTATGGGGGTACTATGTGACTTTGTGGCGGGGGGGGACGCTTACAGATCCCCTGCTGTGTGGCTCTGTGATCCTGCCTAAGGACCGCCGCTTCAGATCTCTAACTGCCCTCCCGTGCCACAAAGTCACAGAGCAACCCACCTCCCACCACATAACATGAAAAGAACCTCCCAGACTAACCAGGGTAAGTAGTCACTGCATCACTGCACTATGTATGTGCCCTGCTGCTGTGCCTGCCCCCGACTATGTACCCTGCCAAAGGTGACTGTCCTGTCCAATTACCAACCCCCTTTCCCCCCCTCCTCCAAAAGAACATGATGGAAACAGTAGTTAACAGAAACATATTTTTTATTAACAACTACACAGGGGACTGGGAAGTGAAACTTGGACGGGGGCTTGTGTCAGGCGGGAAGGAAAGAACTTGTCAAACTTTGGGGACTGAGAGCCTTCTGCTGCTCGAGCTCTCTGCAGGGGTGCAGTGAGAGTTAGCAGGGACTCTGCCGCCTCTCCTTCTGTGCACTTTGGGTGAAGGGAGTATGGGACTTGGTGGCGGGGGAGGGCGGTTAGAGATGGACTGCAGCGGGGCTCTGTCCTCCTGCCTCCGTTCCTGCAGAACATCCACAAGGCGCCGGAGCGTGTCCGTTTGCTCCCTCAGTAGTCCAAGCAGGGTTTGAGTCGCCTGCTGGTCTTCCTGACGCCACCTCTCCTCCCGATCCATGTTGGCTTGGTGCATTTGGGACAAGTTCTCCCGCCACTGGGTCTGCTGTGCTGCCTGTGCTCTGGAGCAGGCTATAAGCTCGGAGAACATGTCCTCCCGTGTCCTCTTCTTCTTATGCCTAATCCTCCCTAGCCTCTGGGAGTGTGATGACAGGCTAGGTTGTGAGACAGTCGCAGATGGGGCTGTGGGAATGGGAAAAAGGGAGTGAATTCCTCAGAAAGATAAATGTAGTTGTGAACAAAGAACATAGTCTTTCTCTGTGAACAGGACCATGCACAGCACCTATCACATGCGCACTCAGCACAAGGTCGAATTCTCGGCCTTCGCATTCACTGTCTGTGGTTTTGCAGAGCACTTTTGAGAACCCTGTCAGGACAACGGAATTTCTGTTGCAGGCAGACATGGTAAGCCGTAGATTCGTGGCAGCTTAAAACTTTAATATTAGCAATGGCCTCATTTCACATTGAAATCAATGTCGGTCCCTGCTGCCAGCAATCCGGCAAGCAGGAAGTTTGCTCCTGTCCCACACCCTCGCGGCTGTCCCCGGGAACGATCCCTTTCGGCTGACCCTTTCCCGCCTCCACCGCGTGGCTGCAAACCAGCCAACACTAATAACATTCCCCTACCTCATTCAAAGCAGGTCTTCATGAGCGACATCACCCTCATGAGGATCTCTGAGAGCGACAGACAGAGAATGCTCCGGGAAAGCCTCCAAAGACCAGGGCCGTATGCCGCCATGCTGTGCCAAGCAATGATTCCGGAGTACTTGCTAGTCTCGTGGCGCGGCAACGTGTCCTACTACGGAGGACCCAATAAGGCCGCTCTCCCCAAGAACCTAATGCAGCGGATTTCAAATTACCTGCAGGAGAGCTTCCTTGAGATGTCCCAGGAGGATTTCTGCTCCATCCCCGGACATATAGACCGCATCTTACTGTAGCTGCAGTAGCAGGGACTACACAGTAGAGCGGCTTGGGCAGGACAATCATGCAAAACCGGACATTGCTAGATTTTTTTGAAATACTTGCACTGCCCATGACTGAACCGTTAAGTTATTCAAAGTAATCATGAGAAACCCATTTTTTACATTGTTAATAATCATGTTCTGTTACAAATAAATGTTTAGATGTTTACAACACTTACTGGATGATCCTTCACCAGATTCTGTGTCCGGGGTAACGGCTGGGGAGGGTTGGTAGGGGATCTCTGTAAGGGTGATGAAGAGATCCTGGCTGTCGGGGAAATCAGCGTTGTGAGCGCTGTCGACTGCCTCGTCCTCCTCATCTCCTTCCTCATCTTCCCCGTCCGCTAACATGTCCGAGGATCCGGCCGTGGACACTATCCCATCCTCAGAGTCCACAGTCAGTGGTGGGGTAGTGGTGGCGGCCGCACCGAGGATGGAATGCAGTGCCTCGTAGAAACGGGATGTCTGGAGATGGGATCCGGAGCGTCCGTTTGCCTCTTTGGTCTTCTGGTAGCCTTGCCTCAGCTCCTTGATTTTCACGCGGCACTGCGTTACATCCCGGCTGTATCCTCTCTCTGCCATGTCTTTAGAGATCTTCTCATAGATCTTTGCATTCCGTCTTTTGGATCGCAGCTCGGAAAGCACGGACTCATCGCCCCACACAGCGATGAGATCCAAGACTTCCCGATCAGTCCATGCTGGGGCCCTCTTTCTATTCTGAGCTTGCACTGCCATCAGTGCTGGAGAGCTCTGCATCGTTGCCAGTGCTGCTGAGCTCGCCACGATGTCCAGACAGGAAATGAGATTCAAACTGGCCAGACAGGAAAAGGAATTCAAATTCAAATTTTCCCGGGGCTTTTCCTGTGTGGCTGGTCAGAGCATCCGAGCTCGTACTGCTGTCCAGAGCGTCAACAGAGTGGTGCACTGTGGGATAGCTCCCGGAGCTATTAACGTCGATTTCCATCCACACCTAGCCTAATTCGACATGGCCATGTCGAATTTAGCGCTACTCCCCTCGTCGGGGAGGAGTACAGAAGTCGAATTAAAGAGACCTCTATGTCGAACTAAATACCTTCGCGGTGTGGACGGGTGCAGGGTTAATTCGATGTAACGGCGCTAACTTCGACATAAACGCCTAGTGTAGACCAGGCCTAGGAGGAAGTGCCAGAAAAAGTTTATAATAATCATAGATAAATGAGGAAGAACCTGTCAGAACACGCATGCATTTACAAGCCACTTAATTCTAATCATGAGCATTTGCACTCTTTAGCTACCTGGAAAGGTGTTAATTTATTTTAAAGGTCTGGAATCTTGTTTTTTCAGCTGTTTCATGCTACGACAGATTAAATTGCATTTACTACTTTCTTGCAAATGGTATCTGCTATGTATAGAATTATTTTATGGGGAGAAGCATCCGTTTTAAGCATCCTGTTTCATTAGCATGTGTTTGGCTTAAAGCGTGACCTTAATTATTAATATTTTAAATAGGGTCACTTTTTGCCCTTAGTTGCCTCTATCAACTCCCTTTGATGTAAACAGGAATTGTGCATAGGGTTTGAGAGCAGTATGTGGCACAGTGAGCAGAATTTTGATTGGGGGCCTTATCCTTGACTTACTCCATTCCTCTGCTCTCCTCGGTTAATTGCACCGTATTCCAACTGTTATGTTGCAGTATTAGAAGAAGAAAATTGTCTCCATAGACAGCATGTTATCTACACCCACCCATGGAGGCATCTCATGAAATAACACGCTTTCTAAATGCATGTGATACCTTCATCAGGTACACTTCATTTACATTATTACATGTTAAAGGAGTCTGGGTTTAAGGCTGCTAACTGGAGGCCCAAATGGAATAAGTAAATTAAGTACATTGACTTTTATTTGTTTGTTTGTAGACCTGAACTCACCCCTAAATCAAAGATACACAAAGAAACACCATGTTAAGATGGAGTTTTGCCATTGATTTAGATGGGGCCAGGATTTCACCTATTATATCTAGCAGTGGCTGTAGGTGAACGTTAGTGGGTTAAGAAAAATGTACTGCAGTTGTTTCGTAATGCACAACATGCACACAAAATATTATAGATTTAATGATTTGTTGAATGAATGTAAAAGCTGGTTGCATAAAAGATTTATTTTTAACTGATTAATACCATCTGTCACTAGGTTTTTACTGTGCTGCAATAAAAGTGTGTTTCAGATTCTCAGCAGTTCAGTCAAATAAAAAAGGCCCTGTTTCTTGCAGTGGCATTCCCCTTGCTCTGACATTTTCATCCCTTGGATGGGTTTTGTAGATGTTGCGTGCATGTGGTTGGACATGCATGAAATGTGAGTGAAGTGTTGCTAAAAGCCTCCTAAGGGAAGATTTTAAAATCGCTCAGGGAGAAATGTACATGTTAAAATTAGCTTGGTTATAGAGAATGGATAAATTCCAGCAGAGATGGTCTACTAAGTCTTTTTTCATGTCTAACTTCGATCTAACTTCTAATTCTCTGATCTTCGTACATTATGCAACAACATGGGTGGAAATGCATGTGGAAGTCGATGAATATTCATCACTTCCCTCCATAGTCTGGTTTCCTTCCTTAAACTTTTGGACCATGGCATAAATAAAATGTCAGTACCCTAAAGAAGAGTAGGTGCTTCTCTGTCCAAAGTATGGATCCCACCTCCTCTCCCTGTACTAGTGCAAACTTACACCCCTTCCATCTTTTGGGGAATCTAGCCCATAGTGTTTAACAAACAAATGCCTGACCTGCCAAAATAGAGCAGACCGGGGGAATAAGGCAGACAGCTATATATAAACTGAGCAATTTTATTAAGGGTCTCTCCTGACTTTGACACTTTTGTGTTCTACTCCCTGATCATCAAATGATATATGAGGCACACAAATATTAATGGGAGAATGCCCGAGTACCAAAAATAAGTTCTTACTGGCCTAGTTTTCTCTTGAATCAAAGAGATACAGAAAGAACATGCAAACTGCAACCAAACCATTGCCTTTGGCTCAGTTACTCACTATGAAATCTTATTGACTTTGCAGTACATAATTAAAAAAAACAAAAAACCAAAGCAATCCCCACCCCCATCTTCTCAGTGCATTTCAATAAGGCTGTATTAAGCTGCCATGTTGGTCTGTGTGGAAAACTTGAATTAGGACTGGGAATGGAGGATGTATCTACGCTGCAGGCAGAACTACCGAAGCTCCGCAAATGTGTGAAGCGAGGTTCATTGGGTAGCTCTACCGAACAAGTTGGAAGAGAGTGGGTTGGCTCCTCCCTTAACCAATCTTCAGTTTCCTCTTCCTCATTCATTTCCCTTCATTCTCCTCTTCCATTCATTGCCCTGTATTTTCTCTCCTTCTTCTGTCCCCTTTTTTCTATCTATTACTTTTCCATTCTTTGCTCCTGCCTTTGTCGCTATCCTCTCTGCTTCAAACCTTTCTCCTTTTCCTTTCTCACCTCTTTCACTCTACAGATGAGGCTTACCCCAAACTAAAGACCTAAAGAGCCCTGAACTGGAGCAAGTCTGGATCAAGATCTGAATTTGGTGATTCCTGTGCTGTCTAACATTTATTCAGATGAACAAGAACATCTTAAATAAACAAAACATTTTGTTTCATTGAGTCAACGTCTGATGACTTTTTGGCTCCCTCTTGTTCCATCACCTTGTGGTGGTTGGCCAAAGCCCACCTGAGCCTGACCTACAGTCGACCCATAATAAAGCGAGTGCTCAATGGTTGAGGATATGATTCTGTTTCAATAAGTTTAAGACTGTGCTCTCATGCCCTGCCCCCCAGCATTTTAAACCCCTTCAATATTAGAGGAGGAAGGGAAAATAAACAGAACAGTTACTCTCATCACTTCACTCCCCTCAGTATAGGCCAAGATCAGCCAGAGTAGCAAACTAAAGGATGAGGAATTTGCTAGAAGCAAATGCTCATGGCGACCAGCTCTCTCCCCCTACTCATGTCCTAGGTAAACTAAATGAGGAAGCTCCAGTCTCCCATCTTAGCTTTTGGTGAATAAATAACCAAAGCCTGCCAGGAGTCAAAAATAAGTGCCACTGCTATGAAATTTGTAGTTGGTTTCTACTGATCCTCTTGCGATTTCCCCGGTTTCCTGTTGTGTTAATAGTGCCCTAAGAAGCTGTTGTATAGTGTTGTGCTGTGCTCATAAATGGCTGAGTTCCAAGGTTGGATCCTTATTTGTAGCACTTGAGTGCTTTGGGATTCTTCAGGAGGAAAGGGTCAATATAGACCCATATAATAGTTATTATTACAGTAGTCCTACACAGAGCAACCAACCGCCTCCAACAGGACAAGTCGGTGAGGTATTCAGCTCCATGCGTATTAAATATTTTGTGATTTTTCCCCGCCTCCTATGCTGCTTTAAAGCATCATTTTGTTTCTTTGCATTTCTGCTCAGAGGCGGGCACAGCATGGTAGTCCTTCCTGAAGATACGTGTATGGAGGAGGACACATAAACGACATTACTCCATCTTCCCAGGTAAAAGCACTTTCTAACTTATCTGATCCTCCAAAGAAAGATCCAATTTAGATTGAATTGTGGCAACCCAGGCTCTTGATTTATCAATAGGCCTCTGAATAAAGATTTGATTGCCCCTCATTTTGATTGGGCCTGGAATCTGTACAGCACACGGAGTGAACTCTATTATCAGAAATGCTCTGTCTTTCTAAATGCTGTGTCTGGACTAGAAGGCATTGTTTGTGGCTTTATTTGATCACCTTAGATAAAGATGGATAACTTACCCCATGCAGTCATGTAGTCCAAATCAGTTAACTCATCTGCAAGTCTTGATCCCCGGAGGCTCATATCATCTGCATGTATTACTTTCTTGGGACTAGACTCAGATTTTTTTTTTAAATTGACTGTGCTGCAGAGTTTCCTGAAGCTCTCAGTGCATAGGAGTGAAATCCTGTCTCCACTGAAGTCAATGGCAAAACTCCCATTGACTTCCGCAAGGCCAGGATGTTACCCATAAAGTTGCACTACTTTGATTGAGTGGAGGCCACGATCCTTTACAGACTTTCTTTTTGGCTATTATATGCCTCTAGACTTGGTGAAGTCATCTCTTAACAACAGTAGCTTCTGGGGAAAAATGAGTGAGATCAGAAAGGGGTACAAACAATGGAGGGGTGGGAATGCCCCTTTTGGGTAGTATTGATGTTCTCTATACTTATGAATATGGAAAATTCTACAGTATTGGCAATGTTTAGGTAGATGGCTTTGCCTGAACATGACTTATTCAAATATTTGTGAAATGCTGTCTTAATTTAATGCACTATATAAATATTTTCTGATACTCTTAATTGATTCTAGTGGCTATAACTCGTATAGGAGATTCTGCACTCTGCAGGTGTCAGGTAAAATTTTCAAATTCTTCTAAAGCGACTTAGGTGCCTAAGTCACTTTTGAAAGTAAAGACTTGTGCCCAAGTGTCTTATGAGCTTGAAAATGTTACCCCTTGCCTTCATAGACTCAATGGAATTAGATGGAAAAGCCTGGATGGATGTCTTGTCCACCTCCCACCCCTGCGGTATGGTGCTGTTAGGATTCTGATCACTTTGCAAGCAGAAATAAGAGGAATGCAAGCCTTAGAGTCTGCGTATGTGGAACTGTATATTATTATTTGTATTGTGGTAGCTATGTTGTGTTAGTACTATGCAAACATCAACAAAAGAGCATTCCTACCCTGAAGAGTTTACAATCTAATTATAAGACAGGAGGCAAGAGGTGGATGCAAGTAGCAGATGTGGAAAGTACAAGGTAACAATCTGACAACTATGATCAGCGGGATAGGCACTGGTCACAGCACATCTACTAACATCATAACTCTCCTTCTCCTTTATCTGTCAAATGTTTTGGCAAATCTAGATGGAAGAGGGGAGGGAACAAATGAGAAGGCTTGGAAACAGAGTGATTAATTATTAAGGTGTCCAGATCTCTTTACTAGTGTCTCCCTTAAGCCACATTTATGTGACTAGAACAGGAGTACTTGTGACACCTTATGCTCTAATTAATTTGTTAGTCTCTAAGGTGCCACAAGTACTCCTGTTCTTTTTGCGGATACAGACTAACACGGCTGCTACTCTGAAACCTGTCATTTATGTGAATGTTTTTGATCTTCAAGGTAAGCCTCATTGGATGTGTGTTCTTCATATGAAAAGTCTCAAAGGAACACACCCAAAGAATAGTGCCTTTCATGTGAAAAATTACCACTGCTGCTACCACTTCTCAGCCTGTTAATGTAAAATGGATCCAAATGTCACTACTGCCTTAAAAGAAGTTTATTTCCCCAAATATCTCCCCCTAAACATATTCAGCTAGATTTTCCAGATGGAGTAAATTAACATCACTCCATTAAAATTATGTCAGTTTACACCAGCTGCAGATTGGCTGTCTGTTCAGACTATCAAAATCTTTTAACTAATTTATCTAAGAAAATGCATGGAGATGAGGGTGAGAAAAAGGAAAGGAGAGGGGAAGAAGGTCCTGTGAAAGGAGAGAAGTGTTAGACAAATCATCATCAACCATCTCATTGACCCCAGGTAGCATCAGGTTAACAACCTGCATCTCAGCAGTAGTGACATTTGTGACGTTTCACTCCATATTCTTTATGAAAATATGCTTATGATATGAATGACATAAATGAGATATACTGCATGCAAGATGGCTCATGTAAGATATCATTGGAAAAGTTATGATTTACTGAATGTGATTATCCAATTTGTATGCCGGTATCATTTCTGTATCTGAAGTTAGGAATACTAACTATGTATCTGTATTTCAAATGTGTTACTTTGGGTATCTCCCCCATCTAGCCCGTTAGGTACAACAATGGAAAAGCCAGACAGGACTAATGGCCCATTAGCAAAGACAATGGACTGTGAAAGAGCTTAGTCTTCCTGTGGACGTTACAGACAGCCTACGAGTAATGGTTGCCACAGCCCTGAAGAGACATGGGCCTGAGTTACCTGGTACTGGACCCACCCCTTTGAATGTCAGTGTTCTTCTACTGGGAGACAAAGGGTTCCCACCATACACAAGAGCTATATAAGGCAGGGGAGTGACATTGTGGTTCTCCTTTGCATCCCCACCCAAAGAGACACTGAAAAACACCTGAAAGCAAGACCTGAACTGAGGGGAGAAGGGTTGAACCCAGGCTGAGAGGGTGTCCAGTCTGTGAGTGGAAATACCTGAAGTCTCAAGCTGCAGGCCAGTGCAGCTCCCTTTCAAGACTTTCTGTAATCTACCTGTGACAATATTTAGGGTGAGAAATTACTATTGGTAACCTATTTCTTCAGTGAAACAAGCTTAGTATGCAGATTTTGTTTTATTTGCTTAGTAATCTGCTTTGTTCTGTTTACTATCTCTTTAAACACTTAAAATTCACCTTTTGTAGTTAATAAACTTATTTCTTGTTTATAATGTAATCCCATTTGTGCAATTCATAATGGGGGGAGGAGAAGGGGAAGAGACTGTGCATACCTTCCTCCACATTGAGGGAGGAGGGGGATTTCTTAATATACCTTTGCGTCTGCATTCCAAGGGAGATGGACACCTGGGTGCTGGGGCAAGTTCCTTAAGCTGAGGCATCCTAGAGCTGATCTCAGAATCTGTGTCATTCTGCAGTTGGGTGTGCGCTGAAGGCGGCTTAATAGCCTGGCTCAGCAGGACAGGTAAAAAGGGTGCCCTAGCTGGCAGAACAGTTGATATACCAGCTCATCAGGTGGCATCTTAAGGGGTCCAACCCGTCACAACATTCTCATCAGTGAAAGTTTGTCATCCAGGCCTGATAGATGGTGAGGATCCCTTCAAAAATGACTAAAGGGGTTTTCTAAATCCGCCTTGGAGGAACCTTTTAATGTTCCTTTTTCTCTATACATATTCCATCCTAGAATACAAAGAGTTGGATGGCTCCCAAATAGGCCACTGGAACACTTGGACAGTGGCCCAGATCTAATGGGCCAGATATTCAGCTGGTAGAAATGACTGTTGCTGCATTGGAGCATAAAGAGTTTATTCTGTTTGAATACAATGATTCTCTGTCCTGCTGGTTAAAATAATTTGGAGTTGGTCTAACTGGTCTGAGGTGAGATGAGATGATATACACTTAATGTTACACAAGACATCAGCCAATATATGTCCATTACAATGATAAATGTTTCTAAGATATAGTAGAATATATTATATGCATATTTGTAATCCCTCTTCCTTTCCTCAAAGAAGGAATTTCCTAAATGTATATATATCTTAATTTTCTGTCCAGAAATCCCTTGGTGAGCAAGTATTTTTGTAACTAATAAATTTAGAGTGATACTAGTAAAACTGAACAAATGGAATTCCCTTTGCTGTACAGTATTCAATGGTAGTCTATCTCCAAAACATGAATTCAGTGTTTCCTGACATGGGGCTATGGCTTCACTAGATATACATGAGGATCATATTCACTTGAATGTTCTTTTTTCCTTCTGCTTCACTGACTTGTCTCCTTGTAATCAACATCCTGCATAAGTCAAGGTTAAATAAATACTTTAGGAATGTAGGACAAAAAAATTGCAATTATAGGTCAGACCAGTGGAATAGATAGTCTGATATCCTGTCTCGGACAGTGGTTGTTATGAGATGCTATAGAGGAAGGAACAGGAAACCCCACCATCCGCAATTATGCACTAACCTGCCCATAGAGGAAGTTTTTTTCCTAACCATGTCAGTTAATAATGGTTGGCTTGATGCCTGAAGCATGAGGGTTTGTATCACTTCTAATTATTTTAATCCTATCTATTGCAATTGTTGTAATTTATGTTATCCAGAGGGTTTAAGAGTTATGTAGCCCTCATGCTGAGTTTTACCACATGTGCACTTTCTGGGAAAGTGTTTTCTTATTTTCTTTGTTTATAGCAATTTCTCTACCTTTTTGGTGTTGTCTTCAAAATCTTCAATCCCCACATTGCATATAATAGGAGCTTTATAGCCAATGATGCACTACTAGTATCTCAAGAAGGGGCTCCCCTAAAATGTCATCCTTAGACCTATAAATTTATGACTATCCCCAGTACTGAAAATGCACTGGGTCATCTTGCAAAGAGAAGGGTTGAGGGACTGTGGAACCTATTCATTTGTGTTCTCATTTAAACAATAAACCATCACCAAGGAAGGAGGAGGCAACACAAACCTGCTAAACTTCTATTAGGGACACTTTATAGGAAATGTGTATAATTTATTACTAAAAATAACTGGGTCTATTGGTAGAATAGCCTTATGTGCGATTTGAAGTAAATGTGTATCTTGTATGTGAGGGAAACCTGTGGCAGAGAAATCCAGGGATATCTTTCTCACTGAAAATATCTGATGTATTCAAACGGCAACAAATTTGCTCTACAGAAGTTCTTTTATAAGCGATGGAAGAAGCCATCCTAGGAATGATGTAGTAGTAGTCAGCAAGGGCGTGACCATCATCAGAGACCGGGAAATCATCCCAACCCTCCCTTTAGATTCCTAGTGAAATTTTATCATGGGGCTTCCACCAGAACTCCCACCAATGTGCTGAGTAACAATTGACTTTTATGCTGATTACATGTGGTGGTGACGCTAAACCTGGTGCAGAGAAGTTCTCGCGAGGCCCAGGCACCACTAAGTCCCACTTATGGCCTCAAATAGGATTTAAGTGGCACATAAACTCTCTAAAAATGGGTAAATTGAGAGTAACTTGTTTAGAAATGTACATTAAGAGGACTGGATTGTGCGGCTCTTCTGCATGCTCCTATTGATGATGGTCATGCTAAATACAGAAGTAAAAAACTCTAGCTCACTTTTTTCTAAAATAAACGTATACATGAGGATATTGTGGCAGCTATGGAAATTATCAGTAATCCAGAGGAAAGCAATTGCTTTGAAATATTTGACCCATCATGCCCTAGCTCAGCTATAAGTAATGGGCTTGATTGGGCAATAATGGGCAGAAATCACTTGGTAAAAGTCTATGGCTTGTAATGAGGAGGAGCTCAGACTACATGATCATAATGGTCTTTTCTGGCCTTAAAAATCTATGAATCCAGGATTATGGCAGCCACTGTGACTACTGGATTCTTGTGTTGAACAAACTGACATTAGAAGGAAGGCCAAGAAGCCCTTGAATAGCTGGTGAAATGTTGCTAAATGACCCCCTACACCTAATAGTCCTTTCAGACTTCTTGTAATGAGGAAAACAGTACACTTCTTTCATGAACTGAATTAATTTTGGAATTAAGTCTCTGTTGAGTCAGATGCTGCCTGTCTTGATAAAAGTTCTTCTAATGTCCCCCTGGAACAGTTAGCATCAAAGTTTTGTGTCTTGATTATGGACTTGATAAAGCATCCATTAATTTGAAGCACTGGATCTCTGTAGTTGAAGAACTGAAAAAGCCAAATGAAAAACAAATGCAGGCTAAGTGCAAACTTCAGATTTTGTACAGATCCCCTTAGGACTCAAAGCTTTCTGGGAGCAGCAGCGATGAGTGATTAAGTAGCATTCTGCCAGATGAGCCCCTGATGGCTTATTTAAAAAAGTTTGCAAATACCACAATTTGTCCATTGGGCTTGTATCCAGCTTGCACCTCAATGCTGTGTGTCTCATTGCCTTAATTAGGTGTGAAAGAGAGCATTGGGACAGATTGACACAGTAAAGAAGGGGGTGCGGGGGGGGAAAGGTGAAGGTGTTATAATTTATACTAGTTTGTATGGCAACATATTGGCTGTTCTGCAGCCCAGAATAGCTGGACCACAAAGTAAACTGGCTGCCCCCGCCTTCCTCACAACCCCCCAACATATTTCCCACCCTGCGTCAGCATGTCCTTAAGCTGTGGGTAGCACTGGAGGGCAGAAGAAAGCTGCCTACATCGGTTCTATGTCACGGCTGCACTGGGGAAATTCCACAGTGGGTCATGGAATAGCATAAATAGGCCACAACAGGGGCCAGAAACTGGCCCATTGACTATTATTAGAAGCAGGGGTAGTAATAGAACAGTTACTACTACTTATTATTTGCCTTGAGGCATTGACCAAAGACCCAGTCATGATTGGTGCTAAGAGCTTCAACACAATTCTCGTTTACCAAATGGAATGTGATGAGGCTGAGTTCTAAACTGGCAGTAAAACTGATCCAGTGGAAATCTCAAGAGTTGTTTTCAATAAGTTATAAAAGACAGATGCCACGTTGACGTGAGGGCGAAAACAAAGCCACGGGTCTATTGCCAATGAAGCTGTGAGCACAGGAACAGCTCTCACTTTTATTTTGCAATGCTGCAAAGCGTCCCTCTACCACATATCTTGATCACTTCTTTCTTTTAATACAGCAAAAAAGATAAACGCTTTGAGGCAAGAGTGAATTAAATAGATAGCCGGGATGTCGGAAATCATTTTGGATAAAATAATCATCTGGAACCCCTTTGCCCAATAGAAACAGAAATGGAAAAGTAGGCTTTTGCAGTGGTATTTGGGCTTGTCTGAGTTAGCAGCCAACGCAAGAATAGCTTATTGCCTTAGAGAGCAATTGTCTGAATTGGAAGAAACTTAGACGCCCTTTCTAGATACATTTTGGATAAATATTGAGATGTATCAGAATGTCAGACCTCATGCTTCCTGTCCTCCACCAGGTCACACATTCTCTCCTCTCCCCATTCATGTATGTCTTCTCTTATTTTATTACTGTTACCCCCACCCTAACATGTCAAGTCTATGTAATATTATTTGGGTTTGTATTTTCTGGTCTTGCAGCTTTGGGAAGTTAGAAAATTGCATAAACTTATTTATTTATGAAGCGTGTGGCACTGGAAACATATAAGCTGTAAATTTACCTTTTTGTACTTTCCATTGTTTCTTTATGAAAATTAATAAAAATGAAAGGTAGAACTCTTCTGCCCATGTGAATTTTAGCGAATCTCTGCATGTGCCAATTTTGGGAGGAGGAAAGGAAACAGAAATGCTAAAAAAGCTAATTTCTCAGGAGATCTTACACAGAAGTGAATTAACATCTACTAGGAATCAAGCAATGTTTTAAGTTTTGCTTTCTCTCTTGTCTACACCTGTATTTTTCAACTGTTTCAGCTTGGTGACCTCTTATTTGAAGTCAAATGTTCATGGCCCTCTTCCATTTACTGTAAAAGTAAAGAATAAGAGAGTAGAAATGTATCATTGATAATGCTAAGCCTGTATTTGTGTGTGCATTTTGAAAGCCTGACAGAGAATACCTGATGTTGAAGGGTTAGGGTATGAGGAGATGGGGGTCGGAAAGAGTGTGATTCTTTGCTTTAGATTGTAATAAAGTGCCTGAGTCATAATCAGTGATGAGCTCCCAAAATCCTAATAACCGGTTCCCTACTGGGTCCTCGGCGGCACTTTGGCGGCGGGTCCTTCAGACCTGGAGCAAGTGAAGGACCTGCCGCCGAACTGCCACTGAAGACCTGGTAGGGAACCATCCAGTGAGTACAAGCCCCACGTGCTTCTCTCCCCCTCCCCATCCGAACTGCCGCCGAAGACCCGGTAGGGAACTGCCTGGTGAGTACAAGCCCCGTGTGCCTCTCCCCCCACCATCCGACCCCCATCCATGTCCTGTCCCCGACTGCCCCACCCCCTACCCAACCCGCCCCGCTCCCTGTCCCCTGACTGCCCCGACCCCATCCACCACCAGCCCGACACACCCCCGGAACTCCCACGCCTACCCAACCCCCCGACCCCCATCCCCTGACCACCCCTGCAGAGCCTCCACCCCCTCCAACTGCTCCCTGCCCCTTATCCAACCCCTCCTCCCAGCCCCGGCCTGGCCCCCTTACCATGCTGCTCAGGGCAGTGTGTATCGATGCCGCGCGGTCTGCTGGAGCTTGCAGCCCCACCCCCTTACCATGCCACCCAAAGCGGCGCAGCACGCTGAGGGTCTGCAAGAGGGGGGAAGGTGGGGGAGGGGCCGGGGGCGCCTCCCCAGCCGGGAGCTCAGGCAGGCCGGACAGGACGATCCCGCGGGCCACATGGTTTGCCCACCCCTTTACAACCGGTTCTAAACCGGCTTCTAAATTTAACAACCAGTTCCCGCGAACTGGTGCGTACCAGCTCCAGCTCACCAATGGTCATAAACCCCACCCCCATTGTCCTTTGTGATCCTTTTGGGGATCATGAACCACTGGTTATGAGAGAGGCTGATCTAGCTGAAGCATTTTGTGTACGTTATGATGTGCTTTGGTATTGAAATAGTGCTTTATGTGCATTCATTAATTGTCACAGTGTCCCTGTGATGACAGATGGGGAAATCAAGACTAAAAGGCTAAAGCAGGGATTTTTTTCAAAGGGACTTTATGCAATTAGCTGTTCAAATCCCACTGGCTTGACTAAAGCCAGGAGATCCTGGTTTGGCATGGAACAAGAGAATTCTGGGAACTGTAGTCCTCTGAAGGATATCTGGGAGTTGTAGGCTGGGCTGCAATGCATGATGGGAGAGGAAGCAAGATATAAGAAAGCTTTCCTTAGTGTGGAAGGAGAGGAGTAGAGTACTTTCAGAAAGGGGAAAGGCCTATGGGGAGCTAAGATGTAGCTGGACCCTGGAGAGGTATAAAGTAAGAGAATGAAAAATGCAGTGATACAATATAGCACTGTTGTGAGTAGAGACAGACTGTAGGCACTGATCACTGTTTAGCGTTGGGGCTTCCAGAAACAGTGGGAGGAAACCCCTTAATAAAGTGGAGAGATGAGGACAGGCCCTTGTAGAAAGATTGGCTTGTTCTGGGTGGATTCATATTGATTTGGCTAGAGGATCAAATCATTCTACCAGTCTGGGGAAGACCAGCAGCAAGAGGGAAACTGAGGCACCAGCTGCAACCTGATGCTGGCACAAGGTGAGTTGCCTTGCAGTACTATGTGATGGTAGTTAACTTCTGATCCTTCTTCAATAGGAAGAAAGGCTATTGTATAAAAATACACTTCAGGGAAAACTGCTGACTTGAAAACTCTATCACTTGTTGTAATCTTGTGTTGTAGCTCATTAGCTTTTCTATTGTATTGGCAAATTCCTTTTTCATTAATGCCGCATAAATATTATAGTGCAAAGCCCATCTGCTAAGAAAATATCTGTATCACTTTTTTGTGTGTGCATGTTTTAGAAAAAACCTAACAGATTTCTTCCTTTAGATGATATTCATTATAAGAGGTCTCATTTTATGACATACAATTTCTATTGGGACAGTGTCTCTTGACAGACCTGTGAAATTAACAGCTCTTTGACATTGGATTTTACTCTTTGTTCTATATATTAGTCAATTTCTTTCATTGCCACTTATGTCCTTTGAGGGAAGGAAATATGTTCGCATGAGATGGTATGGGGGCGGAGGGTTGTCACTGTCTTTCAGTGTCTATTAAAAGAGAGAATTTCAAGGAGTAGACCAACCAGACCTCAATGAGGGCTCCTGAACAACCAATTTTAGGGGGAAGACAGAGCTGTCAGAACTCTGACTTTTCTAATTCCTAAACAGCCATTAATTTGCTTGGCTGTGTGATCTACTGGGAGTAGAAATGACACTCCACTCACATGACCTCTGGTGTCAGTCATTATGGGAGCCATCTGCATTTATATTGTCAATGTGCAAACTTTCTTTACTTCCTGAAGCATGAAATCACCTTTCAGAAGTAAGAAATATAACCCCTGTTCTCGAGCGACGTAGCTGCTCTCTCTAAGGCTTCAGTGACACAGAGAAATCTTTAAACATTCTAGTCTGACTTAAGCAGCATCAAACAGTCTCATGGAATAGTGTCTGCTTTGCAAGTTTCATCACTTTTTAAAGAGAGATCTGTTAATGTTTTATATCTTTATACGGATTGATCCACCGCCATTGAAGTCAATGGCAGTTTTGTCCCTGGCTTCAGTAATAGCAGGTTAGGATCCATAGTGCCTTGTTATCATTTCCCTTTTAGCTCTGCGACAGAAATGTGCAGCACGTGTACAATTGTAAGAAATTACAGTCATGTATGTATTTGGCAAAATGTACCCATTCTTCCTCTCTCTCTATTGCAATACGTGTCCAAATCTTAACATGGTGATGTAACAGTGGGGAGAGCCAGTGGCTGACTGAGCACTCTGATTATTTACCTATTAACTAGCTCCACCAGGAAAGGCCTGGTGGAGGAGGGTACTTAATTGCCTAAGCAAACTGGGGGCTGATGAGCCAAGGTGCTAACTATCCCACCAGCTGGGGAGGCTAGTTAAAAGAACAGGAAGGAAGTCTAAAGAGGGGGAAGGCTAGTAGAGGCCAGAGGAAGAAAGGTCTCAGTGCTAAAGAAAGGGCTGAGGATTGGGAGATGCTGTAACTGCTACGCAGGTGGTGGTTTAGTGAAGGTAGTAAATGAAATTCACAACCAACCAACCAAAAAAGACATCAAAGACTGCTCGTTTGTGGGGAGCTCCCAAGGTGGGAAAGGAGTCTTCTGTTACAGGTGTAAATCACTGTAGCTGCATTGACGGCAGTGGAGCTATGCCTACTTGTATAATTAAGGACCTGGCCGCATGAATCTTTTACTTCTGATTATGGAACAGTTGTTCGCAAGGTTTATAATAGCCCCTTGATGCTTCTCCCACTCTTTTTCTGTATCTTCTCCCTCACTTGACCCTCTTTGTTCAGATGCCTTCATAAAACTAACTTTCTTCCAGCAGGCCTGCTCATGCTGAATAAAAATACCGTTGCCCACCCTTTAAAAAAAAAATTGCAGCTTTGGTGGGGGGTTGTCCAGTGTATTTTGTGCTAATTTATCCCTTCTCACCCTAGTTCTGCAATTGGATCAAACCAGGTGAATTTGTTGTGGTATCATTAAGTCAGAAGCATTCCATGTGGGTGCACAGATTTGATTGCAAGGTTTATGCCTTAGATTGTAAACTCTACCTGGGGGCAGGGGCCATGTATTCCTTTGTCTCTGTATAGCATATGTTGTTTTGCTACTAGTAATGGCAGCATTACTCTCCACTGTAAATGTCTGAATGTCCATAATGGCTCAAAAAATCCTCTGACCTTATAAGGAAATAGGTATTTTATTACCTTCTAAAATGAATTTAGCTTTGTAACGTAATTAACTTTAAAAATTAAAGGTTTTTAATTAACTGATATTGTTTAAAATACAAAGTATCTTTCTTTACCTTAAAATATGCCAGTCTGAAGCACAAGCTTAAACTTTATTAAAGTGTATCTTATGTAACTTTATATTGTTGTCTACTGACTACTTCTATCTATCTATCTATCTATCTATCTATCTATCTATCTATCTATCTATCTATCTATCTATCTATCTATCTAAAGTCAAATTCTATATTCCAGCTATAGGTTTCCCCATATTTTCTAGTGAGAGACTGGATATCTTTTAAAATCAAACATGGGACCAAGAAAACACCTTTCATTTTTCATCTTTACAGAGAGGGTGGGAGAAAAGTCTGCTTCGTTCTTTAAACTTTAAAATTGTGAACCATAATATGTTTCTGTGCAATTTTATTACAGGGCCCTGTTGTAAAAGCAACATGGTATAGAATGAGGTAAAACACCTCCTCAGGATTCATTAAACCCACTGAAATGGAGCCAGCAAATCAGCTCCAGTTCATAAGTTTCTGAGTTGGCTCAACCTTTCGGGCGAGCTACTGCTCTAGTTTCATTTAAAAACAAAAACACAGTATATAAGGGATGGTCAGGAAAAGCTTGGCAGAAGTTTAGACTATTTAGATCTTTCCTCCCAGATAGGGGTGTGAGAGAGCAGGAGGGGGGGCTGGTGTTAATCTGGGTGAACCCTCTTCAGGCTGACCCATCTCTCGAGTCCATTCAATACAGCTACCCTACTGTATCAAACAAGGAGCCTCCAAAGCAAGCCCTGAGCATAAGGAAATCTGTAGATTGCTTAAAATGGAGCTTGTGGCTCTAAAAGCTGGAAACTGCTCTAGATCAGTTGAGCCTGTTGTGCTGAAGTGGGCTTGAGTTTTAAAATATGGTTACAGTCAGAAAAGTGGCTGCTTGAGTAAAGATACAGTTTTTACAATCCGCTTTCTCCGTGAGAGGTAGTTTGGCTTATGTTTGAGACAAAACCCATGTTCTTTCTATTCCGTTTAGCCCTGTAGAGACAGTGCGGCTCAGAATGAACTGACTGCTTCTTCCAGCTCACACATCCACAGAATTGTTAATTGAAGCCCAGAGGCTCCTCATTCTGTGCTACAAGGGCTGTCACAGCACAGCAATGAGTTAGAAACAAACCAGGCTGGTCTCCGTCCCTGTCTCTGACCTGAGATACCACTCCCTTTCTTGTACTGTTCACGCAGCACAGGCACATTGAATGGCCGCATTATAAATAGATATCTTCACAGGGAACAAAACTCCACAAACAATGCTTCTCCTTCTCAATCTTAGCCACCTTTCTGCCTGCAGGAATTAGCCATATGGGGACAAGGTGTCACAAGAGAACACAGACAGTAGGCTCTGATTATTCCCCACCACCACCACCGAGTCACTATAGAAGAGAGTCTGCAGCTACAGGTTCTGAGACTTCCATGAGTGGGGGCAGAGAGTTCAGCTGCACCTAAGCAGTAGCCAAGGGTTGGGTCCCTGGGGTATTTAAACAGGAAAAGGAAATGGAGAAGGGGCTCTTGGAGGGAAGGAGAATGGATTTTTTTTTTTGCTCCAGTCAATGAGGGAGGGAGGCAGAAGCCTTTCAGAACAAGCTTGAGTGAGAGGCAGGCAGACTGCTTCCTCTCAGCCAGAGGACTGCACTCTGCTTGAAGGGGCCTGCAGATAAGTCTGTTTGGTTTCTCATTTCTGTCTTTTTAGGAGGACTGACAGGAACCTGCCAGGGGTTTGGCACTAGGCTCTTTCAAAGACCCAAAATGGAGAGAAGCCCAGGTCCCTCTTCTTAGAAACAGGCCAGGGCCTTAAAGGAACAGGGATATAATTGGAGACTGAAGTCTTAACGAGACACTAATTTTTTTCTTTATATTCCAAGCCTGATGCTATAGTTGCAGGCCAGCCTTGCACAGGGTTCCAGACCCTGGGCCACCAGTTTTTTGTTACTTTGTTCCCTTCTGTGTGATGGCGTGCAGGATGAGAGCATATGGGTAAGTGTTTAGTGTTAATCATGATGTGATGTGTTAGGAAGAATGCATCTTGGCTTTTCAGAATTGAGAATGCCCTTTCAGCAGGGTGGATGACAGTTTGTTTTGATTTGAGCTGGGGTCTTTCAGAGACTATGGACATGGAACCTCGCAATGCCACACTTAGAATGGATTTTCAGATTGTAACTGCAGGTCAAGGGTTAATTTAGAGGACCAACTCTATTCATAATTATTCTAAATGTCTCATCTGGTGTGACATGCTTTTGGCAGATCTGTCTGCATTCCTGCATGTTGTGTGGACAGCGGCACTGCAGCCAGGAGCTAGTTCCCCCTGTTGGCCACTAAATGCTGATGAAGATCTCAGACGTACACAAGCACCTTAAACACCCAGCATCCATCTCTCTACCCCAGTATCTCCTGCCCCCAATCTAACAGCTGCCATGTTTTGTGCAACTCCATGTCTTAACCCGACCTTTGCTCGGGAAAGGTTATTAGCAATAAGCAGAAATGTATGGCCAGATGCAAATTAGCTCATTAGGTATTTTCATAAAGTGTCAAATGAAGCAGGGCAAAACTCTGCAGATGTGTCCATTGACTTCAACTTAAGATCTGATTTTAAGCTTTGAAGGTTTAAACTCATCCCTGAGCATGTTTATTATATTCCACACCAAACTCAGCAAAACATCAAAGCAGCCATTTCCCGTGAGATCTTAGTTTAGATACAACTTTGGAAACCAAAACAATGGAGTCTAGCCAAGTTACTTCATGCTGAGGAGTCATCACTCACTTTCCCTTGAGTGAAGACACCATCTCTGGCCACTCATTCTTAAAATTAGTGTCTCGTTAAGACTTCAGTCTCCAATTATTCAACCCGAGCTGGAAGTGCAAGTTGGTGATCCTTTTTTTTTTATCTCTTCTATACGCCAATATCATCTGTTACTTTTTAAATCCACTTTACAACCCAGGTAGTTACTTTGCTCCTTTGACTTCCTACTAATCTTCTCAGTAAGCAGGGCATCTTTGATCCCAAGAAACAATGTAGCTTTTTTCCCCATACCCTGACCTTAAAACTCAGACATTCCACCGTGAACTCTTCTTCTTAGAATAATGAGTGGCACCCTTTATTATGTTAATGCCTAGTGCTCTTTAGCTGTGAAGATTGCTCTGGTTTGCAGCATGAGCTGTACCAGGGAGAGATGACGTGAGGAGTGAATCCTTGTGGAGAAGCGTCCTCTCGGGGAGACCAAGCTGCACAATATACAAGGGATTAACTAATGTATGAAGATGGCACACTGCTTTTCTTAGTCTTTTTATTTTGTACGGATATTGGGGGAATGTAGTACTGGCCCTTTAAAATTTCTCTTGTCTTACACGGTGAGTTCCATTGTGTAATTTGCAGTTACTTGGGAGGAGGTGAGGGGGAAGCATTTCTTATAGAATAACAGAAATTATAAAGGGCCAAGGCTGTGCACCAGAAATAGAAGGAGCGGGGAATTCCTATTAATGCACCATGGCACAGAACTGAGTTCAAGTGAGAATAAAGATGAGTTAAGAAACCAGAAATAAAGGTATGGGACCTAAGCGCTCTAGTATAATTTTTCTGGTCATTGTCAGACACAACTTTCTCAGCTCTACTAGTGATAGAAAAGATGGAACAAACAGGCTTGACTTACAGTAAATGTCCATGACCACTATGTTCAGAGATATATTACCTGTCATGTCATAACAGAGGTTCTAATGGGTTCAACAGACTCACTCCAAGGATGGAGACATTCCAAGGGCACCTGACTAGTTCCCACTCTAGTGATGCAGTGACAGCTGATTCTAATTATCGTTAGATCATCCTAGAACAAGTATAATTTATATGGTAGCCGAGGTTTGCATTGTACTTTGAAGGCCTAAGGCAAAGTCCCTGGTCCAAAGAGTTTATGGTATAAAGGCCCAATCCTGCAAAGACTTACTCCTGTGAATAGTCCCTATTGATGTGAGAAGTTCCATTCACTGCTATACATGAGAGCAAGGATTGTTCATTTGAGTAAGACTTTGCAGGATCAAGCCCTTACATGATCAAAGATACTATGACCTTGAAGTCCAGGGGGAGATGAATCATGCCACAAAGAGGAAAGGGAGAGAGGTGTGACAGATAATCATGTAATTGTTTATGTTGTGGCAATGCTCAGGGCCCCAGTTAGGATTGGGCCCCAGATGTGCTCGGTGTTGTACAAACACAAACAATTCCTACTCTGAAGAGCTTACAGTCTAAAGACACAAAACATAAAGAGTAGGGCCTGGGTATACAACATACAAGCGAATGACCCTGGTGAAGAATTGGCCCAGCTTTGTTGGTCATATGGATTGTATCTTTAAGTGGGGGTAGAAGCGGGGAAGGGAAAGAATAGTCACAACTTATCATCTGCCTAGCAATGATCAAGACTGGGTTTTGGAAGCGTCATGGCAGAGGTGAAGGTTGGTTCCAAATGCCTTTTTATTAAAGGACTGAAAGAACAATATTAGAATAGACCTCCCATGTAGCATGCTTTAGTGCAGCAGTTTTCAAACTTTGGGTCGGGACCCCAAAGTGGGGCGTGATCCCATTTTAATGGGATCACCAGGGTTGGCTTAGACTTGCTGGGGCCAAGCCCTGAGCCTCACCGCCTAGGGCGGCGGGGTGCAGGTTACAGGCCCCCTGCCTCAGGCTGAAGCCCTGGGGCTTTGGCTTTGACCCCCCCCCATCCATGGTGGTGGGGCTCGGGCTTTGGCCCCTGCACCCAGGGCAGCGGGACTAGGGCGGGTTCAGGCTTTGGTCCCTCTCCCCTGTACCGGGGTCGTGTAGTAATTTTTGTTGTCTGAAGGGGGTCGCAATGCAATTAAGTTTGAGAACCCCAGCATTACTGAAATAAAGATTATGATTAATTGTTTACTAATGTGTTTAATAAGTCTTGGTGCACTAAGCCAACATTGCGGGTCCTGTACATACTTCACTTCCTACAATTTATTAACATAGTGTACTGTAATGGAAGCACCGATTGAAGCTCTGTCGTTCAGGCTGGGTTGAGTTTTGCACTTAAAGCAGCGATTCAATCATTTTATGTATGAAAAATACAGCACATTCTCCCCATAATTACAGCACTTACTGAGTATAGAATGTATTTTTCTGAGAATTTACAAATAAATCCATTAATTTGATTAATACTCTGATATCATTAAGGAAAATTCTGAGTCTTTAAAGATCATGTTCATCTAGTCGGATCTGCAAACACTAACATGCCTTAATCACATGGTGATTGCATGAAGTCACTGCAAAATTAAGATTGTTTAGATGCCCAGACTGTGCATTTCTGTACCTTAACACATTCTGTTTTTTAAGCTGACTCTTCACTCTGAATTTCCTGGATGTATAATTCTCGGCTTTGGGAAAACTACAATAACCCTCTTATATTTTTCCTTAAATTACTGATAGATGCTCTCAAATTTAACTTCATTTTAATTAACGTGAGTGTGTATAATACAACAATAGAAGTTTCAAAATCCATTAACAATACCCTGACTTAATTTTTAATTGTACACTAAATTACTAGTGACTTAAATTGCTTTTTTGACTTTTGGAAGGCTTGTTTTGTAAAATTGTAATCAATTCTCTGCATTTAAAATTAGTCACTTCCGAATAAATTTTATATTGAGATTTTTCCAAAATAATTCCTGAAACCCACATAGCATGCTGCTCTGATGTTCAGATATCTCCAATAACTTTACATTGCATAGTACAGCTTTCATGTTGGAGAGGCCACTGTTTAAATAGGAGAGGAGTGTGATCTAATTACAAAACTGATAATCAGGCCTACTGGATTCAACTCTGGCCCAGGGACCTTGAGCAAGTTACTTAGCCAAGTTATTGTGCATTATATAGAGTTTAAGGACAGAAGGGACCACTAGGCCAGCTAGTCTGACCTAGTCTCACAGGCCATCATCACCTGTACACTAAACCAACAACCAAAATTAGACCAAAATATTACAGCCCACAAATATTACAATACAATATTTCATGGGTTGTTGTGACTTTAGTATAGAATGTTGAGGTTATTAGATACATGATGGTTTATAAGGAAAAATATAATTATTATAAAACTGAACAAAGTCTCTTTAAAGATAATGTTGCTAGCCAATAGTTAGACTTCTTGGTTTGAAGAAAATATTTGATTAGATGCCCAAAGGTGAGAAGATTTTCTAAAAAGACTTAAATTGAAATAATACTGGGAATAGCCTATTGGCTCTTTCCAAAACTTCAGATTTAATTTTTGGTGATTATTTCTGTTTTTTGGGGGGGAGGGGAGAGAAACTACACTGTGGATGATTTGGAGAATAACACATTATTATAACCAGTAAATAAAGCCTCATATTTGTGTCAATTGAAAGAGTAAAGGCTTTTGCAAACATGTATGCACGTGCTTAACTTTATCCATGTGATTAGTTACACTGAAGGCTCTAGAACTGCTGATTGACAAATGTATGTTATTGGGCATTGTTTGGCTCATGAGTTTCTCCATTGACTGGAGGCTGAGCATAGTGTCTTGACTGAAAGTCTCACCCCAGAAGAAAACATGTTTTTACTAAAAAAAAATTGTTTTCACTGTAGGAACTGCTGTAGCATCCTCTCCCACCACCTCCTGCAAAGCCATGAACTATCTTAATCACTTTTGCACTTAACGTCAAATGTCAAAGCTTTTTCTAAAAGAGCAAACACATTGCAAGAACCGGCTGGTGCCATCAGAGGATTCCCATGTCAGTTTTACTAGCTCACATTTAACAGTCAGGTTTCATATATGTCAGCTTTCCTAATGCCAGCTGAAGGGCTCCACGTATCAGCTGGAGGGAAGTGAAGGAGATACAGTTGTTGGTGCTTGTTAGACCAGAGAAGTACAGTACACTGGGTTTGCAGGGAGTGAAGACTTTTGCAACATGGTCAGTTTTTTATGGAGGACTGGGTCAGATGGGTGTATGGAAGCCAGACAGTTAACCTTCTGTAGCCCTAGAAGACTTGCCTTCTTGGATCACAGATTTTAAAAAAGTATGTAGCAGAAATCTCTGGAGAGAGAATGCTCAGTTGTAGCTTTTTTTTTTTTTTTTAAATGAACAGCCTATATTGTGTGCTTATTATAATGTCTTATTGACGAGCTAGAAACATTTCACAGGCTCCAGATGGCTGCTTGTCTTTATAACTTGCTGTAGGGTATGGGCTTTGACTTTATATATTCTGATAATCTATCTTGTTTATTCAACTAATACACTTCATTCCTTCCACCCTGAAACAATGCCCTTTGAGAAACTGCAGCATATGGTTGGGATGGGAAATCTCAAGGTTAAGAAAATCTTCAACTGATGTTTCCAGTTTCTTTATTCCCCATTCCCTTAAGGCTAGAACCTGTCAGTCCGTAAAGGTTTTCCTCTTAATGTTTCACAGTGACAAGATTCTCATTCCAGAAATAGATTTTTGGGGTTGGGAAGAAACTCAGACCATCCCCTATTCGTTAACAGTCTATTCTAAAGCCCCTCCAACATCTGGAATCAAGCTCTAAATCAAAATAAAATATGCATGGAGGAAAAAAAGCACAAAAGGACCAAGCTGCCCAAAGTGCTCAGTTTGCATTGGAGAAAGGGGTGGAAGTGGAGGATTTAAGTCACAGCAGTGCCATCGAGTGAGATTACCAGGTCAATTGCTATGCAGGCAGGATGTGATGTAGGATAATTGCAAAAACCTCTGAATCAGAATGGCATTATCACTGAAGGGTACCCCAGGGGTGCCAGGATGAAAAAAATAACTGTACAGAAAGGAGGATATTGATTTTTCAAAGGCTGGCATTTATATTTGATGCCTTTTCCTCCTCTCTAGTTTAAAACTGCTCCTCCAAATGTAAATATTTGGAAATTAGTTTTGTCTGCAGACACATTTTTCTAATTATAATAGCACATGACCCCATGAGTGCAAAGCAAGCAGCACAGAACTACTATCTCCATGGAAACTTGTCACACTACTTGAAGCCTTACTGTTTCTCTGAGAAATTCTCGTGCAATACACTGTATTTTGAAAGGGAGTAATTCCTCCTTCTTTAATGCTACATACACACTCTCATGCTATGTCTTTTCCTAACTCATCCATGGCCCACCAGAAAGCCCTTTACAGCAGGCAAGACTGACTTTGAGGAATCACGAGGGAGCATGTATGATCCTCTTCATTAATGCCTTCTGAGTACCTGCTGCCTTACTAGCAAATGCCAAAGTTGAAAAAGGGGTGAGGTGTTGCTGTGCCTGACAAAACACAGGTCTAGGTATGGTCTCCATCAGACTAATGAGACCCTAGTTATACATGCCCCTTGAAGACCTTACCCTGGCAGTAGGCAGAGTAACCTTGAGGCCCCACAGTAGAGCGCTTATGTATAACTTTCATTCTGTACCGAGGGGTCTCTGCTTGAGTTGGTCAGCCTTTTTTCCAATCAAAAAATGTGGTTTTGTCAAAACCGAAATGTATTGGTTGTGACAAATATTGTTTGGAAGGTTTCTTAGGTCTAGGATGGGGTGGAAGGAGAGAGACACCTCAGCATAGTCAGTAAGACTGCTGGTAAGGGCATTTACCAGAAATGTGGGAGATGTAGGTTTGAGTCCCTGTCCAAATCAGGTAGAGCAGGGACTTGAAACTGGATTGCCTGCATCCCCGGTTCATGCCCTAATCACTGATTATTGGCTAATCTAGGATGAGTTGATCTCTTTTCTTCCCTTCCCTCTCCCTCTCCCTTTGGTCTGATTCAGTCTTTTTTCCCCAAAATGTTTTGAAATGTTCCATATTAGAGTGGAAACAAATTTTTCACAGCCTCAAAATTTTTCACAAAAAAGAACCGCTTTCCAGCCAGCCCTAGACTATGTAATTCTTAAGAACCCTTTCGCTCTCAAAATAGGGCTGGAGTGCTGCATACCTCTTGTGGTGGCCCTCTGCACACAAAGCAAATTTTCACTCCATCCGGAGTGTGGTTCCTATCTTGCTTTATCAGTTGTTTAAACATGTGACCCTGTGCTGCAGCACTGGGCAGAATTAAGCCCTAGGATTATTTACAGTTCAGATTGTGCTCTAGGGTTTTAATTCCTCTTTACTAGATTCACGGGCAGAATGTCTTTAAAGTTAAGAAACAACCACATGGTGGCAAAGTTACAGCCCTGAAACACCACATGGCTGGCTGTGGTACGTCAGCAACTTCTGCCTCAGTTTCTCCGACTGTTGTTTGGCTTACCCCAGTTGTAGGACTGTCCTGGCCCTCCAGCCAGACCATTTTGCAAAGTCCTGCCCTTCTAGGGCCACAGAGTCCTTTTACCAAAGTCTAGAAAAAATGTAAACCATCAAACCTTCAGCTCAGCTGGCAGCCACCTCTGTGTAGGTGTTCCTCAGCCGCTCTATACTGACCTCCTGCGTAACCACAGGCTTTTGTGCATCAAGCAAACCCATAACCTAGGGGCTGGCACATCCTTTCCCTCACTCAGGGGTTCAGGTAAGCTACAGCTCCTCAGGGTTTCTGCCTCCAGTCAGGCTTTCAGCTCACCTCTGAAGTAATACGCCTGCTGTGCTCCTCAGCTTCTTTCAGGCTGCTTCCCAGAGAGCGGGAATTCTCAACCTCCTCTCCTCTGGGTCTTCTCCTGCAACTGGGTTCACCCAGCTCCTTATGGCGACAGGCCCTGCTCTTCCTTTGCTAGGCTTTATTTCTAATAAACTCTGGCCCCTCAGGCCCCTATTAACCCTCTCATGGCACGTGTCGGGTAAATACCTCATCCCATGCAGCTGTTCATGCAGAATTTGTGAAAAATAAATATTTAACATTTTGTTTGAAGGCTGCTGAAAATGTGTATGTACTAGCTCTGTCCAAAGCTAATAGGTAGTCAACTTTTCGCTGTTTCTCTTTTCAAAACAACTTGCTCCAGAATATGTGATAGTAATTCCTATCCAGTTTTAGACATTTATTTTGCTTTAGTGTGTTACAACAATCATATAAAACTCAACTTCAAGTATTATGTGCCAATCCAAATTCTTAGTAAGCTGAAAAAAAATTATTGATGGCTTGGTAACAGAAAACTACAGTAGGAGCTTTCAATCTAGACTTTTTGGAAAAATGAAGTGGAGACAACAAGGCAAATATAGCCCTTTTTCTTCAGCGTTTTTAATTTTTTTAAACCACTGTTTAGTCAGGCAGTTTGTCAAAGCAATCTAAAAATAATGTGATTATGATTAGCTGGTATGTGAGAAATGGGCCATATAAATATTTTGCCACCAGCTTGGTATTTATGCAGCAGAATAAACTTGCTGAACCTCTGAAATGTCACATTGAGTACAGAGGAACTTTATGAGAGCTCCCACATGGTCACTGTTTCTGTTGGGGAAACTACTTCTTTAGTATCTCTTTCTTCCAGCGTTTCTGCCTGGTTCCTAAAGACACAATGAAAAGAGGAATTATTTAGTTAAACGGAAACATAAAGGAAAAACAACGAACATATGCGCCAGATCCTGCTTAACTATCCTCAAGGGGTTATCTTGACCATGAAAAATCATTGGGACTGCTTACTAGGGGTGAAATTCATCCTCTGTTGTAGAGGGCCTGCAGAAGGCATTCTGCACCATTTAAGTCCCATTAAGCTGAAGTGGTGTGAAATCCTTGCTAGTTCTCCACGCAGGGTAAATTTAGTTATGAGTGGAAGTGAACGAGACTGCTCTTGTGACTAAGCCAAATGACAACTACAGGGTTGGGAAATTGGTCTCTAACAAGAAATAAGAACGTTGGCTTGGGAAAATGCAAAATCATGTCTTAAGAGTTCAAATATTTTAAGAAAACAAAATGAGAGGAGTCTTGCGCCTCCCCTGGAGTATCTATAATTGTCTGGTATTTTAGCTCAGATTTTCCAACCCTGCTTTAAAATTTAAAAAGCTTGTAAAACATCACCATTAATTCAGATAAAATATATATTCTTCGGGCCAATCTGTGGTCACCTCTTTCATGCGTGTTGTTGGGTGAATCAGCTGACCAGGATTTTGCTCTCTGTAATAGCATTTCTTTTGCTGTCAGATGTTCATGCTTGAAAAGGTTATCAGGGATATTGGCCTCAAACTTCCAAGATCATGACCACTAACACTGAAGTTGCTGAACTCCCATTGGAATTAGTGGGGATCAGGCTGGGTGGTTCTCTGCAGGCTTAGACTCCAAATCGATGAGGATAATGCAGCAGCAAAATGACTTGCATGACTTGTCAAGTGGGCATGCGCTCTTAAATGATATGCTGTCATCATTAGAGAGGATATGTGTGGAAAAATAACAGTATGATATTGAACTTTAATATTATAGTTACTGTGTATTAGGATTGTGCGATTTGATTCCACAGGAGCCCAAAAGTTAAAATCTTGATACTTTGGGAAGTCTTAATGGCAGGTATTTTGTAATTTGTTTTTAGCTCTTTTCATGAGCTTTTTATTGCATTAAAATGTCATCTGAAACAAGATAAGAAGTCCATATCTTGCATAATTTTGGAACCATGAATGAATCTCTATAAAATGTAAACCCACACAGGCCTCATTCTGCAAAATGCCCTCTGTTTTTCCCAGTGACTTTGGGATACTCAGTTCAGCCCAAATTCTTGCAATACAAATGTAAATCATAATCCTCCTCTCACTTCCACCAGTTCTACATTGAATTAGTGCCACCGAAGTCAGACTTAAACTGGTGTATATGGAAGAACAGAAAAGTCCTTAAATTACAGGTCCTGTGTTTCCTACTGCGCTGGCTTGGTTTGTTATTCCTGTAATCAGAATGCAAATACTATGTGTACTTACCCCGAATGGCTTATTTATAGTCCTCAATGCACTTCTTGTGCCTTCAAAAAAGAGAGCCCATGAGCAAATGGTAAATGAGCATGCAATGCACTTGATTGACTTGCGTTCAGTTTAATGCCTGGCACTTTCTTTTTCTCGCAATTAGTATTCACGTCACAAACGAAAGATTTAAAATGTTTAAATTAAATGAAGCAGATTTTTTTTTAAAATTGATTGGGATTAAAAAGAAAATCTTTCTTACTAAAAGGTTTTGGCTCTTTTATATTAGTGGCTGTGCTATATATTGACATTTACTCTAATGAAGAGCCTGTGATGTTTCCTGAATGCTCCCCTACAAGCACCGTCCTAATAGTTTTCATTTATCCAGCAACACAAGGAGCCCACAGTCTCTACCTCTCCATGAAATTAAACAAGGACATAGAGGGAAAATTACTACTCTGAAAGCAGCTGCCTTTTACAGCTGTAAAACCAAACACATTGCCCAGAGAAGTAGAACTTGGGATTGGAGATCAAGCCTAGACTGACCAAGGTTCTGTGTTCACGCCGCTTAAATGAGACTTTTCTGAGTTAAGAGTGAAACATCAGATGGACACAGTTGTAGGCTGTATCTACTCTAGGGGTTGGAGCACTACAGTACATGTCCCATTTTGTAATATGAGGTAATATAAGCCCTTTTCATTATCTGGGTCCAGCTGGGTGAGAGGAAGTGGTTTATTCACATAAATTAGCCTTCAGATGTTACCTACCTTATTGTGGCAAACTCCACAACTCATTCTTAATTCGTCCTTCTTTAAAGGACATAAAAAGATAGACCACTCCTTTCACTAAACTTCAATCTTTTTGCTCTGCTGCTGTCAATCCAGGATCACAGCCATTGATGAGGTTTTCAAAAGAAACAGCAGGCACAGGAAAGCCACGCTGATTCTTTCTCTAGAAGAAACACAGGAGAAGAAGATAATTGTTTGCCTACTGAAAGAGGAGACACTAATAAGGAAAGTAAACATTACTTTTGTTTAGCCAGTACAGCAAGAGCCCTTATTCTTGTAAATTCCATTGGCTCCAAAGTAGTCAAGTTTCCAGGCCCTAAAACCATCATCATACTCCAGAATGTACTAGTATTAACAATTCTCTGAATCTACTCTATGGAGCACCTTTCATCCAATATCTGTACAAGTATTAATTAAATTTCACTTAACTCCCTGCGAGGTGGGTATTCTACCCAATTTACAGAAAGTTAAACTGGGGCACAGAGATGTTTACAATCTCTCCCCCACCCCCAACTTGCCACTGATTTTGGCTTTAAAAAACAAAACCAATCAAGTCCCCCTCCCCCGAGACACATACAACCTGTGACCACATTTGAAAATTTTCACCTGGATTATTTTAGACAAGTCACTTAACATATGGGTGGCCAGATGAAGAATCAAATCTGTGTATCTGGCCTCCCAGACCTTGCTCGCATGGCACTTCCAATGAAGACTAAATTTTCTCTTGAATTTTCTCCTTTGTCATGTTTGTTTAAGACGGAACACTCATTAGTTTAAACAACAACATTTTCTCAAATTATATTTTCTTAACCATTTTGTAATGGATTTTGTAGTCTGTACCAATCTTTTTTTTTTTTTAGTGGCCATTTAAAGCCCACTATGAGCTGTTGATTATTGAAAAACCACAAATAGTCCTCTCTGATTAAAAATAATCAATTGAATAGGAAATTAGTTTTATCCCTTCATGAGAAGTCATTTAAAAAAAAAATCAAATAATCAATGCCAAAATGAAAAAATAATGTAGGCTACATAAATATGATTTGCATATATTTTCAGAATTAGTCATTCTTTCTTTTATTATGCTGCAGATGACATAGTTCATAAAGTTTTTCTGAGTGATGCTAAAGTTTCCATTTAGACTGCTGCTTCATAAAGGTCATTAGGAATGGAAATATTTAGATATTTGAGTTTTACAAGTTTGATTGGACGTCATGTTAACATTTCTGCTTTCTTAAGAATGGGAAACAACAGCAGGCACTTTAGCTCTATTCTTCCCTACCCCCTAAAGTTTTTCACGGATCTCTATTTCTTTGCCAAGGACAAACTAAGAGGAGAAATCTTTGTATGTTCAGTTCAATTCTTCACACAGGGTCAAAAGCTCAAAAATCTGCCAGAGTTGGACTTCCGTGTTCATTCCATTCTAACTGAAACATGGGCAGTACTGTACAACATGCACATGTCTTGGTCAGTAAGAACAGCACTACTGTACATACAAGGTGAACTATCATTTGAATGGAACTGAAATAACACTGTATAAAAATGTGCACAATTCCAGCCTCCCTGCATTTTAAAATAAATAACAGCTTCAAACACAAGATCACATTTTAGATGGAGGCTCAATCAAACTTTCTGTGCACTTCAGAGATTGCACAATGTTGGTAGAAATAAAAGTAACACTGATTGCATTCTATTTTAAAAAGATAACACTACTAATGCTGTGGTGGCATTTGGCGTAATGTCCTGTTTACATATGTTGATAATGCCACTATGTCCTACAACATATCCAATACAGGAAAGAACATAGAAAATGACTACATCAAATTAGTACAGCAGGAACAGGTTCTGGAAATATTGGCAGAAATCCGTGGAGACGGGATAGCTATCTATGTACTTGCTTCGTGTACTGCGATAACGCTGGTCTACAATTTTTGAGAAGTCGTCTGCTTCAGAGATAAAATGTGCTATTTATTATGTATTTTGATGTGCTGAATTCAAATATGACAATTAAAACAACTGATTGGCTACTGTTTCTAAGATATTTAAGTTTTTACATTTTATGTCTGTATATTGTGTAGATAGTAGAGTTTTAATCATAAATTGTAAACCTAGATCTTTTCATGTGTTTATGGTTGCTTTACATGATAATATTTCACCTGTCCTGTTTATGTAACACTGTAACAATCAGCAAAAGGGTTATATAAATAAAATTTATTATGAAACAAAAGGCAAAAAACTATTATGTACATAGTTTAGTCCTATTCAGTGTCTACTCAGCGCTTCTTGGCTTGTCTCTTGTATTCCCAGCTGGAGGCACCATGCAGAAGTAATAATTGCTGGTATGATCTGTTGGCTCTCTCCAAATCATTGGCACTGCAAAAGGCATAGATTTCCTTTTCCTGTTCAACCACTGGCGAAGATTTGTTGCACAAGTGTTGCAGCATATGTGTGGGGCCCACCCCTTGTCCTGATCTCCAATTTTGCAGCCAAAATAAAGGTGATAGGCTTTCTTAACCATAGTGGTTATACTGCGCTTTTGTGATGCAAAAGTCACTTCACCACAAACCTAGCAGAAGTTATCTGCACTGTTCACACAAGTACGAGGCATCTCTGCTCACTTTGGCTAAACAGAAATGTGTCCCTTTGCAAAATCAAACACTGACAAATAAGGGAGCACGACACTGTATGATTTCTAGAGCTGATATAGGGCAATTTGGTCAGCAGAGTGATGTAAGCTTCGTTATGATTGCATCATCCATGACTTCTAGGAATAACTTGATGCAATTCATATCATGTATGACGCAATACCAGCTTCAGATTGCATCATTCATTGTTTTGCCTAAAAAGCAAGTACTGTCCAAACCCAGTCATAGATTTATTCATAGATCCAGTCAAAGATGTATTTTAGTCATTTCAGGTTTAAATTGAGATTCCTTCCCTTTATAACTCACTTATCCTCCGCCATTCCCAAATCAAGGGTTGTATATACTGACCCAATAGCATATCTTGAAAACTAGAGCCAATCAACAATTTTAAGCATCATTTTTGTTCTCAGTGACCCAGAATTAGTAAAGTTTGACTACATTTATTTCAGAAGCATTTTGGCTGTAGAGCAGTGTAATTGTTGCATTCTAGCTCTCAGTTCAGTAGAGCGATATGAAAAGGTTACTGTTGTGCTGTATGTCAAATATAACATGGTTTACCAGATGCTAAGACTCTTTGTTTCTCAAATATACTGTCAGTACATTATATTGTTTAAATTAGTGTAGGCAAACTTCTTAAGCAATCTCTAAAAAGGCAACAGTTGGCCATAATCATCCCCACAGATATTTCTCGGGGTTGAAAGCCTTCTCTTTTTTGGGTCAAACTGTCAGGAGGAGTTGCCAGCACCCTGTCTTCTCCACCTGACTTGGCAGTAGCCCCTGATTGCCAATTTTGCTAGGTAGTGGTTCTTGGGTTTTGGAGAAGGCCTAGTATGGTGATGGAGGAGAGCTGGATAACATTGTTTAATACTGGACCCACAGAGATGATGCTAGAAATTCCCTCAGCATTAGTTGTTAGTGGTGTTCAATGTTTATCTTTGGGTAACACGAAAGGCCATAAACAGGTTGGGATCCTTTGTGCTCTACAAATTTCTTAAGAACTTGTGTTTTGGTGGGTGGTTTTATTGCAGTATATTGGCATTGGCTGTGATGATCTTGGGAAACAAACGACTATTAGCACTCAAAAAAAATATTAATGCAAAAGTTTCTTTTTCCCCCCATGGAAAAACTTGAGCCTGGATTTCCAGAATTTGAGACAGTTTTGTTTCAAACTCTACTTTGAATCTCCAATTATATGCACTGTAATTCCTATGAAATTCCTTGATAAGACCTAATGAGGTTTGGGGTAGGGAAATACAGGCAGCTGGAGGGAGCCTGGGGGGTAGTTTAACCAGAGCTGGTGTATACCAGAGTATGGCTGCAGTGTAACAATCAGGCTGCTCGAATCAGAGTTGCTGGTTGAGAAAAGAAAAATGGGGGAGACCTGATATATCTTCAAATATGTTAAAAGCTATTATAAAGAGGATGGTGATCAATTGTTCTCCATGTCCACTGAAGGTAGGTCATGAAGTAATAGGCTTAATGTTTAGCAAGGGAGATTTAGGTTAGATATTAGTAAAAACTTTCTGACTAGAACGGTAGTTAAACTCTGGAATAGGCTTCAAAGAGATGTTATGGAATCCCCGTCTTTAGAGATTTTAAAGAATGTATTAGACAAGCACCTGTCAGGGATGGTCTTGGTATACTTTGGTCCTGCCTCAGTGCAGGGTCCCTTCCAGCCCTACATTTCTATGTTTCTATGAAAACCATGAGCTGCTACAGCTTGAGCTAAAACTGTCTAGCTGGGGCTATGAGGGACCCCTATTCTGCAGCTAGAGCACAGAGAGGGACCTCGCCAGTGGGTGACTCATGCACTTAAGGGGCTCTCTGTATGCAGATGTTCCCATCTGGAAAGGAAGCCCAGGCACTTCTGTTGGACCACTTCCTCATCCCCATAGGCCCCTCCACAATTCTGGGTGTGGTGTTGGGGGGCAGAGGGGGGATTGGTGAAGAGAAAATGGGCTGGGGCAGGAGTATAGAGTGGGCAGGGCCAGGGCTATACACCTCATTTCTTCTCTGGCCCTCTGCAGCAATTAGTAGCTCCACCTTACTGCTACCCAAATCTGACTGCTACCATCAGACTACATCTACATTTGAGCGGGGAGGTGTGATTTCAGCTCATCTAGGTGTACCTGTGCTAGCTCTCTAAAAGAGCAGTGTGGCTGGGATATTGTGGGCAGCGGCTCGGGCTAGCTGCCTGCGTACATATCCAGAGGGTTCCGGTAGCCAGCTAGCCTGAGCTGCTGCCCTGCTGCATTGCTATTTTTTAGACACTAGCTTGAGCAGAGCTAGCGCAGGTAAATCTACGTGAGTTGAGACTCACACCTCCCAGCGCAAATGTAGATGTAGCTTTAGTGCCACAGAAGCAAAGGGGTTATATTGTTCCTTAATGCATAGAGAGCACTTAGATTCTTGCCCTACCTAATACACAATAAATAACCATCAAGATATAGCAAGTGTATCTTTATGCAGAGAGATTATTACATTGCTCTAAAAAGCTGAGCTTTCAAAACTTACTGGTGTTCTTCTGAGGAGCAAGTCTATTCTTTTGAAGTGTTTGAAATAGGATAATTTAACAGTACCTGCCGGTGCTTGTTGAAGCCAATGTTTTGTGTTTAAATACCGTACCTACATGCCTGTACTCTTCAGGTTATTACAGTGCAGTCCTTAGGAAATAGCATATGAGTAATTTTCTCTTCCTGCAGTATGAATTGTATGGTATCTGATTATCCCTTAATCAATTAGTTTATCCCTAAAGTATACTTTTTTTCAAGCACACACTAACATTCCGGTTATTTGAGAGACAAGGTGGGTAAGGTAATACCTTTTATTGGACCAACTTCTGTTGATGAGAGAGACAAGCTTTTGTAGCTTGAAAGCTTATCTTTCTCACCAACAGAAGTTGGTCCAATAAACCCACCTTGCCTCTCCACCAGGACTGACACAGCTACAACACTTCATATTCCAGTTATATGGCTAAATCAAGGCTCCGATTCCCAGAATGCTCTCCTGCCCCATGCCTCCCAGAAAATTCCATTTGATTGAATGCCTTTACATAAAATCAACTGAAAGCAATTATTGCCTTTTTGACCAACTTAAATCTAAATCAATACTGAATATCATTAGTAATGTAATACCAATTAGTTCAGATTCTGTTCATCTCTCAAGGCAAAGTCCTGTTTACCTTATTTATGCAAATGAATCCCATTCATTTCAGAGAGACTCCTCTTGTTAGCATGGTAAGCAGCTGCAGGATCTAGTTTTCAGTCTGCTTAATTTGTTAGCTACTATAGATCTTGTAAAGATCAAGAAGCCTATTTTGGCTACTAAACTCTGTGAGTGGATAAGATTTCATTAGTAATTTCTGCAGTGTAAGATCTAGATAATATGTATATATTTGCCCAGGCTTTATTAGTAGTTCAGTTAGCTCTTCCATAATTTTATGCTGCTTTTCAGCAAGCCTGAACTCTATAGCAACTTTGCTGAAAGTGACAGATGATTTATCCTTGCAGCTAGAAGCTGTTGAAATTGCTCATTAACTGATATTGATACCATAGCACTTTTTGAAATAACTGATCCAGACTTTCTTTTAGGTTATTAATTTTTTTCTCTTGATCTCGCAGTAGCCCAATCAAAATAGCTTCATCAATACGTTGGGGTCTCAGATGGGATTTTTGTAATAATTTGTCCCATTTTTCTTTATTTACTTGAATGTCTATTGTAATCAAAATAACTATTTCCCCATTTTAGTCTGCTGGAGAAAATCTTTCAAAAAGCTCTAGTGACACTTTTCAGCATCTAGGACAGTTGGTTAAAATATCTTATGTTTCTTGGATAACTTTTAAAATTCCTTCTTTCTTTTGGTTCCTGGGTTACTATACAATACAGCTGACATCTGACAGTCAATTTACAGCAACAATATAGGGCTCAGTCCCATATTGTTTGCACATCCAAAATCAATATTGAAGATAATGCTATGCTGGGCTATGCAAGGAGTGCAGATTTGGTCCTGAGGATAATTCTAGATGAATATTCTTACACAACACAATTTCCTCACAACCAGCACCTATCTCATCCCCCTCCCTCCCAAAAAAAAAGAATAAAAGAAAACACAAATTGATACATTTGTGATTGGTCTAGCTCCCATTAGAAAGACAAGACCAAGGAACATTTCCATTGATTTAACAAGAGAATTTTCAAAATAAGTAAATGTGCAACTAATATTATAATAATCTGTTAGAATTAGAGCTGATTGTATTGTTTGGTTGTTTTAAAAAAACTGAAAAGATTAATTTCCTTTTTAAAATTTTTGTGAAAATTTTTGTTTTTATGAAAATAAAATCCACTTTCTCTCTTTAAAAGCCCTCCCCCCCCCTTTATCCATTGCTAAAAGTGAGCGAGGAATAAAAAAGTGAAACAAAGTACATAGAAAAACTCTATTTTCTCTCACTTTTCAGCACATTTTCCACTTTTGAGTGAGAGAAAACACACTGATTGTATTTTTCTCCCTCCCACTAGAAAAAGTATTTTAAAAGGGATTGCTTTGTGTTTTCTCACACTTAATGAAAGAAAGTTTTAAAACTGAGAGAGCATTACTTGTGCTCTTTGGTTTTTTCCCCTTTACATTCTTAAAATGCTGTCCCCCTCTCTCGCTTTTCTTGTGGAAGGGAGGAGGAAAGGGGTAAAAAGAAAAATCTGAGAGAAGATAGGGATTTTCCCAAAATTTCAAAACAAAAAAATTCAAAAATAACAAACTTCATTTCCCCCCCCCCCCAAAAGTTTTCATTTTGATTCTTTTTTTAAAAGAAAAACCTAAATTCCATCAATTCCTTCTGTTATTTTGGGGTTTTTTTTTCAGGGAAACCCATATTTTTGATACAATGAATCACCAGTTCAAACCCTTTATTGGTCATCACTTTGATAGAAGAAGATTGTGAATAAAATAGTGTGCGAGGAATAAGCTCTTATGTTCTGTGATATTAATTTTAGGTATGGCAGCCTGAAGGAGTGATGTGGGTTAGAATCTGTCCCTTTAAATAAAATCTTATCAATAGCACTTTAAACTATTTCAGGTAGAGACACTTCACTAACTTTACCTTGCTGCCATAGTGCCTGTCGCTATCTTTTTCCAGTTATATTTCTTTAATTAGGGATATTTATCTGTATAAAGTTAATAGCTCTAAAACCCCAACTCCTTAACAAATGCTAATCAAAATTTTGTGGCTGAATGTACTCAATTGATAGCCTGGGAGTCTCTATGTTCACCTTGTAAAGTGTATTTCACCCTTTTAAAAATGTTTTTTGGTTCTTGTTATTTAATAAGCCCTGAAACTATCACACCTCTGGATAAGTGCTGGCTGCAACTTGCAATGGCTTGCTTCAGACTACATTTGTTCCAATCCTCACTATCATTGGAATCCCAGCAGCTCTGCCAGGTTTTGTATTCATTGAACTAGAGCTGAGTTAAACCAAACAAGTCCTAACATGGGAATTGGTTAATGAGCGAAAGCATCAAGCTAAGCTTTCTATTTGTGTGGCCAGCATCGGGTACATCATTGGAGGGCCAGGGGTACAGGGAGGGAGAGAGGGTATGATCACATTCTACCTGAATCAGGGAAGTCCTTGACTGCCAGATTGGCTGCATTGAGCATGTTGGCAGCCAGAATAATGGTAAAATAGCCCTCCAGTTTACCTGCCTCATAGTAGGGGAATCAGCCAGTCTACTGTAATGGGGAGACATAAAGGTGGCATGGAGACTCCTTTATATGTCTGGCTAGCAGTTGCACTGTGCACTTTCTGGTTGCAGTTGAAGAATCAGGATTCTAATTCTATCAGATAACAAGATCCTTTTACTAGTCAGACACTGCTCCTCTGTCAGTAGGTCATAATGGCCACAGATGAGCATTCAAATCCCTAATAAGGCTGAATAAATTGCTCGTTACCATCCGATATTTGAAAAAGAGAAAGACCTGTGATTTTTATGCTATGAAATATTAAAATGCTCTGTAATCTAACCAATGAAATATTAAAACAGTTCTCTACCGCCCTGATGAATACTGTTTCCCGTTGCTATCTTCCTTTGTTATGCACTGTCCTTGTTTTTTTTCCCTTGGAATAAGCTGATAACAGATTCTCTTCCTACTAAAGAAAATTGCTTGAATGAAATTACATTCCATTATTGACAGAACTGTGTGTGGTGGTGGGGGTAGGATTTTTTTGACAGTCTTTTTGGATTCAACCTTATAATTACATATCTGTGACTTATAATACCAGGCTTTGCCCATCTATCGTGTCTTATACCTGAGATTCGCAAAGAGCTTTGCAAACTGGATGTAAAGCAGGCGGTGTTCCCATCCTCCCTTGAACATTCTGTGCACATACATTATTCAGTCTGTTTACCCTCCTCCCAGAGTTTGGCTTTACTGGTAACTTAAGGACCCTCAGGGAGCTAGGCCCACATCTCCCATTTAATTTCAGTGGAATGTTGGCACCCAGCTTTCTCAGGCTCTTTTGAAAATCTCACCCTTAAATAATAACAGTGCAACAAATTTCAGACTAAACTTTCTAGCCAAGATGGGTGGGACCAAAAGCTTTCCCTAGAGAACCCGGATCTTACTTCCATCTGTCCCTGACATCTGTGAGACCTGTATATGCTCAGCCCCTCTGAAGATCAGCTTGGTTACTGATGTTTAAATGTGGATGTACGTGCCACAGTTTAGGCATCCAGGTTTGAAATTTTACTTTCTGACTTGCTGTGTGACAATAGGTGAGTCTCTATTGCAGAGCCAAGACTAGAACACAGATCTTCTTCCCAGCCCTGTGTTTTAATTACTTGAGATTGCTACAATAATCTCCTTTCTGCAAAGTTGTTATAAAAAGGTTTGGGTATTTTTTTTTCCGTAGTGGTGTCAAAATAGTGCTTAGTAGGTTTATCCAACAGACTGTGAACTGAGGGTATATTCACTGACCTGAACTTCTTTCCACTTAATGTCAATGATTGAAACAAGAGAGATCATTTTTTTCCTGATCTCTGAAAAGCTGCCACAACTGAAGAGAGATTCAAGTCATTTGGGAGAAAGGGAAAGTTTTGTTTTTCTACCTCTTACAGCTTACTAGGTTTTGGATGGCACTCAGTTATTGCAATAAGAATACAAAATGATTCTGCATCAGATCCCTGTGAACCTCCCTTCCTTGGTATAATACCATCCATAAAGCATGTGTATACCTATCTGTGTATCTTATATGCATGTTTACCTTTATTCTTTTTTGTAAATATCCCAGATACACAGTCTTTTGGGGGAAACAGCTGTCTGCAACTTCTTTCTCTGTGATAACTAAAGATGGTCCTAACCGAAAGTCCTGATCCAAACATCCCTAAACTTTGGGAAGTAAGAGGTGCATTTTAAAACATGAATCTGAATTTTGTGGCTTGAGCCCATCCACGGTGGCAACCTGGTTGCTGAAATGTAAAAATGTAGGCGGAAATATTCAGGTATGCCTACACTGCAATGGAAGCCCAGGCTTAGTAGAACTCAAGTTAGCAGACCAAGCCCTAAATTCACAAATCCATGAACATCTACATTCATTTGTAACTCCAGGTTGGGAATTATTGAACCCCGGGTCTCAACCTGGGGCTCCAGCATCTACACTGCATTATGTGGCCCCATAGGTGCCGACTCTGTGGGTGCTCTGGGGCTGGAGTACCCATGGAAAAAAATTAGTGGGTGCTCTGCACCCAAGCTCCCCTCACCCCACCTCCTTCTCCGCCTACCTCCCTGCGCTGCCCAGCCCGAAACAGCTGTTTGGCGACATTAGCATGCTATGGGGGGGGGTAGGGGAGCGGGAACATGGTACGCTCAGGGGAGGAGGCGGGGCCGGGCCGGAGATTTGGGGAAGGAGTTGGAATAGGGGCAGGGAGGGGGCGGAATTGGGGTGGGGACTTTGGGGGAAGGGGTGGGAAGAGGCAGGGCACGGGTGGGGCCTCATGGAAGGGGTGGAGTGGGGGCAGGGCCGGGGGCAAAGGTGGTGTCGGTCACCCGCATGAAAGAGGGGAAATTGGCGCATATGTGCGGGCCCAAGTCCAACCACCCATATCCCAAACTTCCTAGGATCCTCCCAAAATGTGGCTGCTCTAGGCCTTTGTTCATGATGCACTGTAGGAAAACCTGACAATCCACCAAACTTGATTGTCCAGAGGACAGAGGAAGTCAGCCTGTGGGAGTGCAGGATACTTTTGGCCAACTCCAAGTGCATGAGTCCAATGGGGCTGCATCTATAGTGTAAAGCAATAGGGCTTGAATCCTGGGTTCCAGCTTTATTGAGGCTCAGACCCTCCTCTCGCATGGCATCCTGGGACCCTGGGTCTGAGTCCTATGTTAGCGCAATTTGTGTATAGATGGAAGGGGGATGGTTAGGGTTGAGTCTGAGTTCAAACACTGGGCTTACATTGCAGTGTAGACATACTCTTATTTGCATCCTTAGTCCTAGTACTCCGGCACAGAGGCCCATGCTCATTGATTAACCGCTCTGCACAAGCCATGTGGCACTGTTTCCAGAATGTTCACTCATTCTTCCAGTAAATCTGAATCAGAGAATAAACCTTAAAGCAAAACCATTCCACTTAAAGGGTCATTAAAGAGCCCCAGCACTGTATAATAGTGTTCATTCAGTGAAAGTAGGTAGTTACTACTATTTATTGACACTAATTACAGGCTAAAGAGCAAATGTACTTGCCCAATCCTGTAAGTAGTTGAGCATCTTCAGCACAGGTTGTTCTGCAGTGGAACTTCACAGTGACTTCTCTAGTGCTTGTTGTCTCCCTTGCACTTCTCAGGGTAAGATGGTAAATTACAAGAGGACTTCTACTGAGACTGAAAGGAGATTCAGTTTAACATCTTAACTGCTTGTTTATCTACTCTTGGTGCACTAGTGAATATTTTCTTAACTGCATTACAACTAAAAATATAAAACATAATAATAGAGTGAGCCTGATCTTGCAAACTTTACTCAGTTACGGATCTGATTCAGCAAACATTTCTTAGATGAACATTGATATAATGTCATTTCATCATGTAAGATCTTCAGCTGATGAGAAATGAAATGATTAAGTACACCTCTACCTCGATATAACGCTGTCCTCAGGAGCCAAAAAATCTTACCGCGTTATAGGTGAAACCGCGTTATATCGAACTTGCTTTGATCCGCCGGAGTATGCAGCCCCACTCCCCCTGGAGCACTGCTCTACCGTGTTATATCAGAATCCGTGTTATATCAGGTTGCGTTATATCGGGGTAGAGGTGTATGTTGCATTTTGGGGACAATTGCACAAAATGTGTAAATCCCTATGATTCAGAATGGCAGATTCAGCTAATAGGCTTGTCCTGTACATTAAGTAGAAAAGAAATGTTTCTTCTGTGACTTGATATTTTTAAAAATATCATCATCAGAAAAACTTTCAGAGAGGTCTCTAGGCATGCACTTTGACAAGTTATTTATAGAAGGTGACTGAGTGTGAATACTAATAGGACAAAATGTTACACTAACACACTCAGATATAATATGACATTGTATCCTTTATAAAAGGATCTTAAAGGGGTTTATAATCTGGATAAAAATATATCCTGGGTCAAAACTTGGCACAAAGAGTAAAAACCCAGGAGTAATTTTGTTAATCATCCAACCAAATCTGGCATAAGTGTTTTCTCTGGGATTCTCTCCTCCCATTGGAACCCCTCTGAATTTCAGGGGAAGGGCCTTTTGAGTTTGAGACTGGGAATTAGAACCCACCCCTGTGGGTTTGGCACATGGTCAGATCTCAAACTGGAATGGACCTGCATGAGAGGTTAGAGAAGGCTGGAGGAGGCATAACTTTTGGGTTGGTTTCATGGCAGCCTGACAGACAAATGGCAGAAAACTTACAAATTAAAACACTATTTTCCTCAGCTCACCAGGAAGCTCAGCAGGCTGCAACTCTAAAATTAACATTCAGAAAGCAATGCTGGAAATAATGCTAATTGACTGATCTAAAGCCTTTTGATTTCATAGATTTAAAGGTAAATCTAAGATTCCATTGCTCCATTGGGCTTATGTGTTGCAGCAGCACATTCTGTACCTGACATGATGTACAGTTCTCCAGACGCTACTTAGGCACAATAGGGATTCATGTGGACCATCACAAAGCCGCTATATAAATCCATAGTACACCCACACCTTGAATACGGTTTCCAGTTCTGGCTGACCCACCTCAGAAAGGATAGAGCGGAACTGGAAAAGGTTCAGAGAATGGCAACAAAGAGATCAAGGCTATGGAATGGCTTCCATATGAGGGGAGACTAAGATGATTAGGGCTGTTTATCTTAGAAAGAGATGACTCAGGGGATATGATAGAGATGCATAAAATCAGGAATAGGTTGGAAAAAGTGAATAGAGAAGTGCTATTTACTCCTTACCACAATACAAAATCCAGGGGTCATCAGAAGAAATTAATATGCAGCAGGTTCAATACAAATAAGGGTATGTCTACACTACGAAATTAGTTCGAATTTATAGAAGCCGGTTTTATTGAAATCGGTTGTATACAGCCGATTGTGTATGTCCACACAATAAAATGCTCTAGGTGCTCTAGTCGGCAGACCGCGTCCACAGTACGAGGCTAGCGTCGACTTCCGGAGCATTGCACTATGGGTAGCTATCCCACAGCTATCCCACAGTTCCCGCAGTCTCTGCCGCCCCTTGGAATTCTGGGTTGAGATCCCAATGCCCGGATGATGCAAAACAGTGTCGCGGGCGGTTCTGGGTACATGTCGTCAGGCCCCTCCCTCCCCCGTCACAGCAACGGCAGACAATAGATTCGCGCCTTTTTATCTGGGTTACCTGGGTTACCTGTGCAGACAACATGGAGCCCGCTCAGCACAGCTGAGCTCACCATCACCATATGTCCTCTGGGTGCCGGCAGACGTGGGACTGCATTGCTACACAGCAGCAGCTGCTAACTGCCTTTTGGCGGTAGACGGTGTAGTAGACTGGTAGCCTTCATCGGCGATCTGGGTGCTGGCAGCCGTGGGGCTTGCCTTTTGGCAGTAAATGGTGTATTATGACTGTTAGCCGGCCTATTACAAGTCGGGTCATCGCACGTTAGCAGAGTCTTCCCTGAGCAGCAGCTCGTACAATAGGCCTGAAGACCATCGTCATATACCGCCCAGTATTTGCTGCCAAGCACCCAGAAAGATGCCGAGGGCTATCAGTCACGCTGCACCGTCGTCTTAAGATGTAAAAAATAGATTTTCTCTGTATTCATTTGCTTCCCCCTCCCTCCGTCAACAGGGTTTTCAGTTTAATCTTTGGGGGGGACCAGTCTGTGACAGTTGTTTGTGTCTCTCCCTGATGCACAGCCACCGTTCTTTATTTTAATTCCCTGTGCCTGTACGCCATGTCGTCACTCGGCCCCCCTCCCTCCTTCCCCTAGGCCGTCAGATACTACGTTTGCGCCACAGCTCGAGCCGAGAAGCGGTTCGCGCCTTTTCTTTGAATTCTGGGTTGAGATCCCAATGCCCGGATGATGCAAAACAGTGTCGCGGGCGGTTCTGGGTACATGTCGTCAGGCCCCTCCCCCCTCGTCACAGCAACGGCAGACAATAGATTCGCGCCTTTTTACCTGGGTTACCTGTGCAGACAACATACCACGGCAAGCATGGAGCCCGCTCAGCTCAGCTGAGCTCACCGTCACCATATGTCCTCTGGGTGCCGGCAGACGTGGGACTGCATTGCTACACAGCAGCAGCTGCTAACTGCCTTTTGGCGGTAGACGGTGTAGCATGAGTGATAGCCGTGGGGCTGGCAGCCGTAGTGCTGCATTGCACCAGCCCCTTGCAGGCGATGGTATATTATGACTGGTACCCGTCGTCGTCGTACTGGTATGGCTGTCAATCATGGCCACCTGGGCAGACATGCTACTGTTTCGATGATGACGGTTACCAGTCATAATATACTATTTTCTGCCAATTGCCCAATATTGTCTGCTAAGCACCCAGAAGAGGCCGAGGGCGATGCTGGGTGCTGGCGGACGTGGGGCTGGCAGACGTGGGGCTGCATTGCTACACAGCAGCAGCCCCTTGCCTTTTGGCAGATGATGGCATATTATGATTGGTACCCGTCATCGTCATACTGGTATGGCTGTCACTCATGCTGCAGCGTCGGCTGCCACCTTAAGATGTAAAAAATAGATTTGTTCTGTGTTCATTTGCTTCCCCTTCCTCCGTGAAATCAACGGCCTGCTAAGCCCAGGGTTTCCAGTTTAATCTTTGGGGGGACCATTCTGTGTGACAGTTGTTTGTGTTTCTCCCTGTTCCTGTACCTGTACGCCATGTCGTCACTCGGCCCTCCCTCCCTCCCGCCCTCCTTCTCCTGGTCCATCAGATACTACTTTCGCGCCTTTTTTCTGACCAGGCGCCATAGCTAGCACTGGGATCATGGAGCCCGCTCAGATCACCGCGGCAATTATGAGCACTATGAACACCACGCGCATTGTCCTGGAGTACATGCAGAGCCAGAACATGCCAAGGCGCCAACAAGGCGAAACCCGGACCAGGCGAGGAGGCGATTGCAGCGCGGCGACGAGAGTGATGAGGAAATTGACATGGCCATAGACCTCTCACAAGGCACAGGCCCCAGCAATGTGGAAATCATGGTGTTACTGGGGCAGGTTGATACCGTGGAACGCCGATTCTGGGCCCGGGAAACAAGCACAGACTGGTGGGACCGCATCGTGCTGCAGGTATGGGACGATTCCCAGTGGCTGCGAAACTTTCGCATGCGTAAGGGCACTTTCATGGAACTTTGTGACTTGCTTTCCCCTGCCCTGAAACGCCAGGATACCAAGATGAGAGCAGCCCTCACAGTTGAGAAGCGAGTGGCAATAGCCCTGTGGAAGCTTGCAACGCCAGACAGCTACCGGTCAGTCGGGAATCAATTTGGAGTGGGCAAATCTACTGTGGGGGCTGCTGTGATCCAATTTGCCAGGGCAATGAAAGACCTGGTGATAGCAAGGGTAGTGACTCTGGGCAACGTGCAGTCAATAGTGGATGGTTTTGCTGAAATGGGATTCCCAAACTGTGGCGGGGCCATAGACGGAACCCATATCCCTATCTTGTCACCGGAGCACCAAGCCACCGACTACATAAACCGCAAGGGGTACTTTTCAATGCTGCTGCAAGCCCTGGTGGATCACAAGGGACGTTTCACCAACATCAACGTGGGATGGCCGGGAAAGGTACATGATGCTCGCGTCTTCAGGAACTCTGCTCTGTTTCGAAAGCTGGAGGAAGGGACTTTCTTCCCGGACCAGAAAGTGACCATTGGGGATGTTGAAATGCCTATCGTGATCCTTGGGGACCCAGCCTACCCCTTAATGCCATGGCTCATGAAGCCATACACAGGCAGCCTGGACAGGAGTCAGGACCTGTTCAACTACAGGCTGAGCAAGTGCCGAATGGTGGTGGAATGTGCATTTGGACGTTTAAAAGCGCGCTGGCGCAGCTTACTGACTCGCTCAGACCTCAGCGAAAAGAATATCCCCATTGTTATTGCTGCTTGCTGTGCGCTCCACAATATCTGTGAGAGTAAGGGGGAGACATTTATGGCGGGGTGGGAGGTTGAGGCAACTCGCCTGGCCGCTGATTACGCGCAGCCAGACACCAGGGCGGTTAGAGGAGCACAGCAGGGCGCGGTGCGCATCAGAGAAGCTTTGAAAACGAGTTTTGTGACTGGCCAGGCTACTGTGTGAAACTTCTGTTTGTTTCTCCTTGATGAACCCTCCAACCCCCCCCCCCCCCCCGACCCGGTTCACTCTACTTCCCTGTAAACCAACCACCCCACCCCACCCTCCCCTCCCCTCCCGCTTGCAGAGGCAATAAAGTCATTGTTTTTTCACATTCATGCATTCTTTATTAGTTCCTTACAGAGGTAGGGGGATAATTGCCAAGGTAGCAGGGATGGGTGGGGGAGGAGGGATGGAAAAGGACACACTGCATTTTAAAACTTTAACTCTTATTGAAGCCCAGCCTTCTGATGCTTGGGCGATCATCTGGGGTGGAGTGACTGGGTGGACGGAGGCCCCCCCACCGTGTTCTTGGGCGTCTGGGTGACGAGGCTATGGAACTTGGGGAGGAGGGCTGTTGGTTACACAGGGGCTGTAGCGGCGGTCTCTGCTCCTGCTGCCTTTCCTGCAACTCAACCATACGCTCGAGCATATCACTTTGATGCTCCAGCAGACGGAGCATTGCCTCTTGCCGTCTGTCTGCAAGCTGACGCCACCTATCGTCTTCAGCCCGCCACCTCTCCTCTCGTTCATGTTGGACTTTTCTCATCTCCGACATTGACTGCCTCCACGCATTCTGCTGTGCTCTATCAGCGTGGGAGGACATCTGCAGCTCCGTGAACATCTCGTCCCTCGTCTTACGTTTTCTCTTTCTAATGTTCACGAGCCTCTGCGAAGGAGAAACATTTGCAGCTGGTGGAGGAGAAGGGAGAGGTGGTTAAAAAAGACACATTTTAGGGAACAATGGGTACACTCTTTCATTACAAGGTCGCATATTTCGGCTTGCAGGCAGCCATCGTAGGCCACAGTGTTTTGGCTTATTTAACCTTCTTAACATGCGGGAAAGGTTGCAAACAGCAGCGCATTTCCCATCTCAAGGATGAATTGGGTTGTCCATTTAAAATGGGGTTTCAATGTAAAAGGAGGGGGCTGCGGTTTCCCGGTTAACATGCGGCACAAACACAAGTAAACCACCCCCCCCCCCACACACACACAATTCTCTCGGATGATCACTTCACCCCTCCCCCCCACCGCGTGGTTAACAGCGGGGAACATTTCTGGTCCGAATAGCAGGAACGGGCGCCTCTGAATGTCCCCCTTAATAAAATCACCCCATTTCAACCAGGAGAGCTTTCTGGAGATGTCCCTGGAGGATTTCCGCTCCATCCCCATACACGTTAACAGACTTGCTTGCTTTTTTTTGTAATGTTTACAAATATTTACAAAGTTACACTCACCAGAGGTCTCCTGTGTGCCCTGAGGGTCTTGGGTGAGTTCGGGGGTTACTGGTTCCAGGTCCAGTGTCACAAACATATCCTGGCTGTTGGGGAAACCGGTTTCTCCGCTTCCTTGCTGCTGTGAGCTACCTACAGTACCTCCATCATCATCTTCCTCGTTCCCCGAACCGTCTTCCCTGTGTGTTTCTCCAGTGAGAGAGTCATAGCACACGGTTGGGGTAGTGGTGGCTGCACCCCCTAGGATCGCATGCAGCTCCGCGTAGTAGCGGCAAGTTTGCGGCTCTGCCCCGGACCTTCCGTTTGCTTCTCTGGCTTTGTGGTAGGCTTGCCTTAGCTCCTTAATTTTCACGCGGCACTGCTGTGTGTCCCTGTTATGGCCTCGGTCCTTCATGGCCTTGGAGATCTTTTCTAATACTTTTCCATTTCTTTTACTGCTACGGAGTTCAGCTATCACTGCTTCATCTCCCCATATGGCGAGCAGATCTCGTACCTCCCGTTCGGTCCATGCTGGAGCTCTTTTGCGATCCTGGGAGGACTCCATGACGGTTACCTGTGCTGATGAGCTCTGCGTGGTCACCTGTGCTCTCCACGCTGGGCAAACAGGAAATGAAATTCAAACCTTCGCGGGTCTTTTCCTGTCTACCTGGTCAGTGCATCTGAGTTGAGAGCGCTGTCCAGAGCGGTCACAATGAAGCACTGTGGGATAGCTCCCGGAGGCCAATAACATCGAATTCCGTCCACACTACCCCAATTCCGACCCGCAAAGGCCGGTTTTATCGCTAATCCCCTCGTCGGAGGTGGTGTAAAGAAACCGGTTTAAAGGGCCCTTTAAGTCGAAAGAAAGGGCCTCGTTGTGTGGACGTGTCCAGGCTTAATTCGGTTTAACGCTGCTAAAGTCGACCTAAACCCGTAGTGTAGACCAGGCCTAAGAGGAAGTACTTTTTCAAACCATGCACAGTTAACCTATGGAACTCCTTGCCATGGGATGTTGTGATGGCCAGAAGTATAACTGCGTTCAAAAAAGTACTACATAGTTCTATCAATGACTTTTAGCCAAGGTGGTCAGGGATGCAAACTCATGCGACACTAAGCCTCTGACTGCCAAAAGCCAGGAGGGGAACATGGTTACATCACTCCAACTGCCCTGTTCGGTATACACTCCCAGAAGCTCTGATACTAGTCACATTATCCTTGAAGATCGGATACTGGGCTAGATGGACTATTGGTCTGACCCATTATGACAGTTTTTATGTTCTCATGACTAAGAATAAAAGTCCTAACACTGAATTTCCTTGCTCTGTGGGTTTGTCAGACCTTTTATTGTTCCTTTAAATATATTAGCACACACACAAAACTATGGTAAGGGAGAAGATGAATGCTGTTATGAAATTGGCCACATTCATCATAAAATGCCTTACTGAAGTCTGTAAAGGTATTAGTTACTATTTGGTGCAGGAAACATTTTTCACTCAGCATGGCCAGAGCACATTGCCAAAAAGGAATCATTTGAAAAGATGGGACTGGGTTAGAAATCTGATAAAATGCCTCTTTAAATTGAAACAGAGGAAGTTATTGAATAAATGCCTATAAATTATTTATATCTTGTACGATCAGAGTGTAACTTCTGTAAACTGTGTGTGGAAAAAATAATGGACCAGATTCTCTCAATCTCTCTTCCCCGCCCCCTTCTGCCTCCCCTTCATTCTGAGTCCTTTGTGCCAGTCAGATCCCACTACAAAGGAGCTAGAATTGGGTCCTAATGTCCAGTCAAGAATTTGTCCAGCATAGGGGTCTCTCAGATAGAATAAAACCAACATGTACTAGAGACCTAGGCTAGGATATATCACCAGTATAATAGGTAGATTTTTGTAGGGGTTGGAATATTAGTGAATAAACTGTGCTTATTCCTATTAATCATCTTTAAAATTTGATTGAATATTTTGCGCTATAATGACTGAAATACAGTACTTGTAACAAAACACACTTAAAAGCATTATTTATGACAAACCTGTGAGCATCCCAGATATAACTTAGATAATTTATGTTTAGAATAGTTCACCAAGGGGAAGACTTTTAAAGGTGCAAAGGTCCCAACCTTCATTATGATAGTTTAATAAAAGAATAATAGACTTTCAACATAAGTTGGGCCATTTGTGCCTTTGAAAGTCTTCTCCTAAAATTCTAAACTAGCATATGAAGTATAGTACTTATTTATTCATTAACATTTGAAAAAACAAACAAACAAACAAAAAAAACAAATGACCTACACATTTCTAGGGATAATCAAACTAGTTGGGATAAGTATTAGAACTGATCTTACTCTTCACCATGAGGTATGGGAGTCAGGAGAGCTGGATTTCATTCTCACCTCTGCTGAAGACTTTCTCTATGACCTTAGGCTAGGTGGTGGCGTACCTCAGTTTCTGCCATCTGTAAGATGAAGATAATATATACCTTTATAGAGTATTAGTTTATTAAAGATAAAAAGTGCAGCAGAAGTGGTGGTCTAATATTTTTGGTTTTTTGGTCTTCTTTATTAATTCACTCTGAATTTGGTGCAAACTTTTTCATGACGTTTCAGAAAGTTTTGCTCAACTATTTTTTCATTATTTAATTTTCCAGCACTTCTGGCTGTGTCCAGATGCAGAAGTACTGAATATACAGAGGAAATCGGTTCTGATCTTTCCAGCCAGACTGGCAACAAGAAAAAATAGGATGAATCTCTCAATCTGTTGATTAGGGTTTTGTACTGCGGCCTAGTCCATAATATTGGAGCACCTTCCACATAAAACTGACTGGCAGTAGTTGAAGTGCCTAGTGGATTCATATTGTAAAAGAAAACTTTTTCTCATAAGATTGGTAGTCCAATTTTGCATATTCAAGAGATTCAGATGGGTCTGTTTTTTCTTGTCTTAAAGCTAACATTTGAAATAACGTGGGTCAGACTCTGTTGATGCTGTTTCTTATTGTTTGTATTGTGGTAGTGCCTAAAAGACCCTAGCCAGGGTTGTGCATGGTGCTGTAGCTCTGTGGAGAGCTCACAATCGCAAAGACAAGACAGGCACACAGTCTTTAACTTTGACTTGTATTCTCTCTGTGCAGTACAATAGAACCCAGTCAGAGCTGAGTTTTTTGGTGGTACTGTAACACAAATAAATAATAGCTCAAAATCTCCAAACACTCCTATGACTCATAAATCTGGCCTGCATAGTAAACTGTCCTTGGTGGAAAGCAGGTAAGGGCGAGCAAGCTGGTGAAGCTGGAGGCAATAATATGCTATCTTATTTCTGGAGCACCAGAAGGCAGTTTAAAAAGGGAGTCTCTGAATGTTTATGCATTTAAGAGACAAGATACCAACATTATCCATGAGTATAGCTAATATTCATACACCTCTACCCCCATATAACGCTGTCCTCGGGAGCCAAAAAATCTTACCGCATTGTAGGTGAAACCGTGTTATATCGAACTTGCTTTGATCTGCTGGAGTGCACAGCCCCCCCCCGGAGCACTGCTTTACTGCGTTATATCCGAATTCATGTTATATCAGGTCGCGTTATATTGGGGTAGAGGTGTACTTCTCTTCATGACCCCACTATCCATAATCACCTGCTATTTCTCCAGTGCTCTCCTCCCTGTGTCCATTGCCACCATCAGTTTTCATTTTCTAGCCATGCTCTTACTTTATCTGACAAAGCAAATATAGTTGTGTAAGAAGGCAGAACCAACTTACTCCTCCTTCCTATGCCTTGCATATGTTTGATAATACAATTATTTCTCCACCGTTTGTTGCTCAGCTTGGGAACCACATCACAGCTATCAGTATATTTTCTCTTTGCAGGACAATGCTGTTGTTAAAAACCCCTGGCTGAAGGACAGTTTTGTTAATCATTGTGCCAGTGGGTCCCAAATACAGTTGACTGACTACCCCAGAAATGCTTTAATACTCTACCATCTGTCCAGCAGACTTTACTTTCTAATATGGAGGATGATTGCTCTTCTGACAGCCTAATTACTGCACAAGTGACTTCTTGACTTGCAGGCTAGAGATCCTTCAGGGAAATTTCTGGCATTTTCAGGTAACAGCCAGTGTGACTCTCTATCGCCTGTCATTTGCCCTATGCGGCTTTTTTCCATGCCCTGACAAACTGGGAAGGTAAGGAAACCCGCACAGCAACACAGCAGGTAGCTTCTCTCCCGCTAGGTAAATTTTAAGGTTGATGTGCAGTGAAATTAAGGCCTCTTTTACGTTGCCAAAATGTATTTATTTCCTCTAGTACAATATTGCTGACCTTCTCGAAACACTGTGTTCAACCGGTGACCAAAGGTTAATTCACTTGTAGTAACAGGTCATTTTTTCTTTTCTTTTTTTTTATTGTTTACACTTGTGCATTGGTGAATTATTTTCTACCAGTTAAATGTCAGGTTACCCTCCAGTGGCTCCTTTGATAAGGAAATATCGAGCCTGAGTAGTAATCAGGAGCGTAGGGGGCTGCAGAGCAAGGCATAGCATTAGAAGTGTGTTGATTGTCAATGTTTCACTGCCCCACTGAGCTGGTTCTTCTTTGGCTTTCAAAGGACGGGTGTTCTATGTAGTTAGACCTTGTGGGTATCAAACAAAAGCTGCTTTCTTTAGCATGCCGACCGAAAAACACAGTATAGTTTATCTCAATGTGTCATGACTCAGTTCTGTTCATCGGCTACAAAAAAGCTGGTAAAACTGGCTGGACTTAAAGCGTGAGAGGTTTTCCTTATGACAATAAGGACTGAATGGCATGGGTATAGCTGATGGTAGAATGGGGTGGTGGTATTTTATATCTATTGAGCTTACCAACAATGAGCTGGGTTTTGTGCCAGTCTGGCCAACGTTTTCAAGGACTAGTGACTTTGGGTTCTCAATGTTTGGGGTGACCCACGTGAGGCACCTTGAAGGGGTCTAATGTGCCGGGGGCTGAGTTCCCAGCATTTTCTAAAAATCCGGGTCTTTTTAAGGGGTCCCAAGTTGAGCATCTCAAAAACTGAGGAAAGCAGCCAAGATAACTAGTTGTTTCTGAAAGGTCACAGCCCCAAGGAGCTGAAAATCGAAGGCCCAGATAGAAATACCATATAGAACAGAAAGAGCTGCAGTATACTGGAGGAGTGGATGTTTAAGTAAATGCTGTACAGGGATCAGTGTTGAAAGGCCCCATGGATGAAAGGAACTTGAAATAAGTGTAGATGGCCAGTTGGCCCATGAAGGCAGAAAGGTTGTTGTAAGTTTAAGGGTAGAACGGAAGAAGGTAAGAGCCCAGCTTCCCCTTCCTGCATAGCCTTTTCCACCCAGCCCCCTGTGAGGTTAGGCCTAATTCTCCTCTCACTCACACTCGTGGAATGCCATTATCAGTGGCGTTACTCCTATTTTATGCTGTGTACCTGAGAGCAGAATCAGACCTGTATTGTTGTCCTAGTCTTCCTGCTCCTGAGTCTCTTGATCTTCCTTCCAAGCAGATGAAGTCTTTCAGTCACTTGTCTTTAAGTGGGCTACCTGACCTGCTCCAACAGATGGAGTTAAACAGATGGTCACACTGGACACCCAAGCTCCACTCTCTGTAGGGATCTCATATTTTTGTTTAGGAAGAGAAGTGCGTCAGCTGATGTATGTGCGGTAAAAAGTAACTACAGGTATTTGAGGTTGCTGTTCTGTACCTGAGATTATAAATTCTTTGGGGGTAGGGATTGTGTTTTTGTTCTGTGGGGTCTATACCTGGGGCTCCTAGGTTCGATCACAACACAAATAATCATCACAGTGGGTGAGTCAACAGTCTAGCTCATCTCAAAACATTAAGCAAAATTGTACTTATTCATGAAATCCCCTTATAAATAGCTTTTCCCTTCCCCACCGTTCTCCCTAACATCTAACTATACAGATTTGCAGTGAGACTAAAAACTTATTTTATTGGCTGTCATGTGCGATTGTAAAGCAGATCCCTTGGTTAGGTTCCAAGCAGTGTTGGTTATACATGGTGACTTGTGGTGTCATTCTACCTCCTGGAAAAATAAATAAATCAATGAAAACATCAGGCACTGAGATTCAGGAGATTTTAGTATAATTCCCAGCTCTGCTACAGACTTCTTGTGTGACCTTAGCAAGTCATTTAATTTTTCTTAAATTCTCAGTTTCCCAACTATAAAATGGGAGTAAAAGATACTCCCTTAGATATGAAAGACAATCTGGAGTGTAAGCTTTTCATGGCAAGGATTGTCTCTCACTATATGTCTGTACAGCTCCTAACACAATGGGGCACTTCAATTTTGTTTGGGCCTTTAGTTACTACTATGATACAAATAGGCTAGGATTTTTCAAATGAGCTTCTGGGATTTTAGGTTCCCAAATCCATTTGACGTTCAATGGACTTTGGCCGTCTAGCTTCCTGAGCCTTTCAAAATCCTAGCCATAATTGATAACCTCATCATCCCCCTTTTAATAAGGGCAGATCGTAACACAGAGCAGCTATGATTTGACCAGGGCCGCCCAATGAGTCACACAAAGCATCCAGGAGGTTGTACCTTCCAATTCAGTCCACTAGACCACGCTGCGTCCCCTGCTATGTTCTGCAATACCAAGGCACAGCAGGGTGAGTTGAGGACAGAATGTCAACCTGGATTTTTTCAACTTCAACTCTTTCTCTATTTTGCTTTTATGAGTTTAAGTTGTGCTCACAACTCTAACCTAGCTCTTGTGATTTAATTTGAACTTCATCTGACTTAATCGCAAATGATACTAACTGGATATAGCAGATGAACACCACGTGTGCTCCCTGACCCAGCCTCTCAGATTGGAAATTAATTATATTTCTACTCTGTTGCAGACTAATAACATTTATTTGCTTGCCAGAAATGCAATACTTCAATGTATGTTATAAGGGAGACAGACAAAAACATTAAGGTCTTTTGATTTATGAAGCCAACACAATGTGAAATATTTTTCAAGACAGGGAGCCTTTTGCCATGTATAACCTCACCCTTGCTCATCTCTATCAATAGAAACAGTTGTGTGTAAGAGAAAGGTCGTGCCAGTTTAACAAATGATGCTGCAGTGTTTCTAATTGACAGATATGGGACATTTTATTTCAGTTCAGGAAGGAGGCAAAAAAAAAAAAAAGATTCATAAAATGACTTGAAAACTCTGCTTTGCTGCCCTTAATAAAAGATGTAAAATGCTTACCTCGTTGATATTGCCCTACCACTTTTGTAGGTTCACTGAATACTAAAGCAAAATATAGCACCATCTGCTAGAAGCAGGCAATGTCATTACAAGCATCCCTACAGCAGAGTCCTTGCACTGCGGCAATTCTAATTATCTCTTCATTTCTTCTTCCTCAATGACGCTGCACATACAACTTTATTTTCTACATTACTGAGGCATATAATAATATACAAAACCTGCATGAGTCCAGTGGATAGGGCATGCAGACCTCAATTCTGTGCTCAACACTGCTAAGGACATGCTGTGTAATTTTGGGCAAGTCATTTAATGTTATTGTGCTTCAGTTTCTCTAAATGTACAATCAGGATAATGCTTATTCACCTTTGTATAGGCCCTGGTACTGCACTACTGAAGTCAATGGGAGCTTTGCCATTGAGTTCAATGAGTGTGGGATCAAGCCCATAGTACTTTGAGATCCTCATGAGGCCTGATCCAAAGTATATTGAATTCAATGGGAATCTTTCCATTGACTTCAGTGGGTTTGGCTCAGACTCTTAAAGAGTACTATCGTTGTTGTTAATGGTCTTACACAAATAAAGGGATCAAAAATATTGGATTTTAAAATTGTAGGATTTTTATATACAGAAAAAACTTTGTAAAGGTCATCTTTTGAAGTGTTGTAATTTTTAGAAGAAATAGTGCCAATCAATTACATGTAATAGTTCTAATAAAAATGTTTAAAACTCTATGAAAGGTGGCATCGTGATATAAAACTTCTATGAGAATTCATTTGGTATTATTTACATACTTAAGGCTTAATGTGACTATCCCAAATTCATGCTAGTCAAACCTTTATATCCTCCACAATATCATGTATTCTCTCTCTCTGTGTGAATACATATAATATTTGAAAAGAACATTATTAAGGTTGCAAAATCAAACACTCAAAACTTTGGAAATGCCAGCCTTATGTTGGTGTCCTTGTGCATATACATTATGATATGGTCTTTAATTATACAGTCATGTGCTTTCCTGCCCCTCCCCACACACAAGACCCCTGCCTCATTCAGTGCACAAACTGGATAGTGCTCAGTTAATTGGAAGCTATGTTGTTGTTGTTGTTGTTCATTGTGTGGTGGTAGGTCTCAGTTTCAAGAAATTCAAGGCACAGGAGGCCAAAAAGAAAGAAAAGGGGGGGAAAAAAAAAGGGCAGGTAAAAGTGGAATATGTGGGGCCAGAAGAAATGGGATCCTCTAACAATGAAGAAAGGCATTGAGAAAAAGAAAAGTCAGAAGACCATGAGGGAGAGAACAGTCAAGAAAAAGATAGAAAAAGGGAGGGGTTGAAAAGAGAAGTTATCCAGGAGGAAGAAACACTGAGAACACAACCACAGAATGTAATGTAGTTGGAGGAGGAGAGTCTGGGTGTTATATTAACTGCATTTAAACCAGAGGAACTTCCATAGGATTCAGGATACTAGTATAAGTAGGGCCTTACCAAATTCATGGTCCATTTTGGTCAATTTCATGGCCAGGCATTTTTAAAATTAGTCAATTTCACGTTTTCAGATGTTTACAGCTGAAATGTCATGGTGTTATAATCATGGGGGTCGCAACGCAAAAGTGGGTCATGTGGGGGAAGGGTCTCAAGGCTATTGTAGGGGGGTTGTGGGATTGTCACCCTTACCTCTGCCCTGCTGCTGGCAGGGGCGCTGCCTTCAGAGATGGACAGCCAGAGAGTAAGGCTGCTGGCTGGGGGGAGGGTTACCACAGGTCTAGTTTTCCTGGAAGTCTCCTGCCTGAGTAGGGGGGCTGATAGCTGGAGCCACAGCCTTCCCAAGTGGGGGAGGTGAAAACAGCTGGAACCATGGAGTTTCCTGCAGCAGGGGAGGTTCCCAGAGGTGGGTCTGACCCACCCTAGGAGTGGCCCCTGCGTGGGGAAGAGGAAGTCTGATCCCGCCACATCCCTGGTTGGAATTAGCAGTTGGAGTCCTGTGCAGGGTAGGAGCCCCTGGCTGGGCATCAGATTTCATGGTCTGTGACACAGATGCTGGCTTCCTCCTTTCCCTGGGGGTGCTCAACCTCCACTCAGCCCCAGGCTTCACCCCGACTCCACCCCTTCCCCCAAACCCCCACTCCCGTCCCACCTCTACCGGCCCCAGGCCCTGCCCCCGTCCCCGCCCCGTCCCACCTCGCGCCGCCTCTTCCCACCCCTTCCCCATACCCCCACTCCACCTCTTCCCCCAAGCCCCCACTCCCGCTCCACCTCTTCCTGCCCCCGCTCCACCCCTTCCCCCAAGTCCCCACTCCCGCCCCATCTCTTCCTGCCCCAGCTCTTCCCCAGGCCCCGTCCCATCCCACCCCTGGGGCTGCCTCTTCCCACCCCGTTCTACCTCCTCCCCTGAGCGCGTCCCGTCCCCGTTCTTCTCCCCAGCACCTCCTGCATGCTGTGGAACAGCTGATTGTGGCAGGCAGGAGGCGCTGGAAGGGTGGGGGGTAGCTGGCTGCCAGTGGGTGCTAAGCGCCAGCTAATTTTTTTCCGTGGGTGCTCCAGGGCTGGGGAGCACCCACAGAGTCAGTGCCTATGGTCTGTGACCCGTTTTTCACGGCCGTGAATTTGGGAGGGCTCTAATCATAAGTGCAATATTTGAACATAGCGCTGTTTGGGAACTCTTTGACAAAACTTTTTTTTTTTTTTCCACTGAAAAATGCTGATTTGTCAAAGCCACAACTGTTTGTGCAACCGTTTTGAGTTTGGTGACACATCCATCTTGAAAAAATGTTGGTAAAAGTTTTGAGATTGTTGAACCAGACAGTTTGTTTATCTAGCCAAAGTATCTTGGTTTTGAAATTTTAGTAAATTTACACTAACAGGTGGGTTTTTTGTTTTTGTTGGTTTGTTTTTTTAAAAGAAAAGGTTGAAATTTAAACAAAATGTTTTGAGATAGCATAATAGAATGCTTTTACACAAACCAAAACATTTTCAGTTTCTGAAAATTTTCAAGATTTCAACTATTTTTTTCCTGACTTTGAATCTTTTTTTTTAAAAATGTCAAGTCTCATGGGATGAGAAACTGTTTCCCACCCAGCCTTATTTGAGAATCTCCATAAATTACTTTGCTTCCATTTGGTCTCTAAAGGAATTGGAGAGGAATGTTAACTACCAGTGTTCAAATAATTAAAGATAAATGACTTGATCTGCACTAATTCATGCTGGATTACAGAATTTTGGGGCCCTGTGCACTATGGAATTTAGGATGAGGGGCACCTTCACTCATATTTGGCCCAGCCATGGCCATCTCCCCTCCTGTCATGACAGAGGAGCAGCTGGGCCAAACCTGAGTGGCATTGTGACCCCGTGTACTAGGTTGCAATGCCACTCACTCAAATTTGGTGGTCGGGGGAGTCCCCTGAGATGGAGGCCCTGTGCAAGAGCACTGTATACATGTCGATTAGTCTGGGGCTGCCACTCACAGTAACTATATTTGGAAACTGTAAGACATATCTTCTGCTTGTGTAAACTGAAACTAATGGCGATATGCCAAATTACACCAGGTGTTGATCTGGCCCTCTGTGTGTGCGCGTGTGTATGCACATGTGCAAGAGCACTGAAAGTGGAGAAAACTGTATCTATATCTAGGAAAAGTCTTAAGGGGTCTGGTCTGTAGGTTCATCAGTGTTATCAACTAAAGTGTATTCTACTGTATCAGGTGTAGCAGCCTTCTGTATCACCTGAATTCACTCTCTCCTATAGGTCTTTGCTAATGTTTACCCCTCCTTCCTGTTAGAGCTATCCAACATCCTGTCATCAACCAAATCACTTTTCACTTTGTCTATCTTTACATGTTGCATTTAATGTAAGCAATCAAAGGAGACACACCAATGGCCCATATAGAATGGACTAGTATTACTAGACAATGAGTTAAAGTTAGGATGTATGAACTGATCCATAAACACAAAAACATTATTAAATCCCTCGCTTGACAAAATATTTCCTGCATAACCTGGCCAACTATCAAATGACAAACTTTCCTGTCTGGAAGGAAATAATTTCCTTATCTAGAAGCGCTAGCTAAGATTCTGACTCCAAATCACAAACTCTAGGTCATAGAGTGGGTATTTGAATTGTAGCCAAATTTAGCGTGTGCCATTCCAAATGGAACTATATGTCTCAGTGGAAATTATATAACATGATGTGTTGATGTGAAACAAGTTTCTTCAATTTTTGGAGACCAAAATTAGGAGCTCATTTAATTTTGAGGTTATCCATGTGCGTTTGTGTAACACCCTGCATGATCTTATTATTACATTTCCTCTTCCTTAAGTGAACCATTGATGCTGAATTTGCATCAGGGCATTGTTAATGTAAAAGGATTTTTTTTCTTTTGTCTTATAACTACAGTTCCCAGACAATAACACTCTGAAGATCAGTTAAGGTTGGACAGATAGGACTTCTGATAATATTCTCATAAGAGCATTGTAGTTATGGGCAAAAAAGCCAAAACACTTGGAAGCCAGCAAGTTCTAAATTAAGGCTAAAGTTATGAAAAAACTAACATTTGAAAATCTGGAAATTCATGCTTTGGCTTGGAGCATGAAGCTCGGCTCAGCTGTTGGGAAATATTTCACAAAGAATCAAGCTTTTGTCTCTTGAATGCACAATTGTTGACATTTAAAGTCAATGGCCTTGTTTAACAATCCTCTGTCATGTGACTGAGATAAACCAGAGCTTTTTAAAGATATTACATTCTCCCTAAACATTGTTACTTCCTGAAAAGGAGATGTGTTAATTTTGATTTTATATGCCTTCCACTACCTTTGTGGTTTTAAACTTGAATGCCAGTGTTGCTGATTTCTTCTTCTTTCAATGCTGTTCTATACACTGTACTGGAGTAAATAAAGTGCACATGTTCTGCACTAGAGATCCTCAAAATGATTGAAGCAGCAGAAGGGGAACTCTGTAGAAGAAAGTCATTATATCTTGGGATTTTTTTCTTTAAATAAACCCGTAATGTTTTTAGCATTTGAAGCTGCTTAAATTATGGTCTTAAAAGAAAAAAGGCTGGCGGTCAGATTCTTGGTGCCTCATAATTCCCCTTTGTGCCACCCCAGCAGCACAAAGGGGTTTTAAAACTGCCTTAAGGAATTAGGCCCCAATCTAGTATAATACTTTAAATGTATGCTTAAAGTTAAGCACACAGCCAGTTCCAATCAGGAAATGGGATTGTTCCTGTGCCTGAACATATACACATGTTTAAGTGCTTTGCTGGATTGTCGATTTAGGGTGGGTCAGGGTCAGGACTACCCCTGTATGGGAACTGGAATTTCCATTTCATGGGAAATTCTGCAATTTCAAATTTTGTTTCATTCTGAATTAGAATGAAAACTAAGAATTGTGAAAATTCTCATGAAATGAATTGTCTGGGGGAAAACATTGATAAAATTATAATGATTCATTTTGATTTCAACATTTAAGAATATTCAGAATGAAAGTTTTCAAAATGAAAAATCGAAATGTTCCCTTCTGAAAATGTCAAAATGCTTTTTTCATTCCCCCCTCCCCGAAACGAAGTTTTGTCAAAATCGACACGTCCCTGCAGCAAGTTACAGCAGAAAAATGTTCAGTCAGAATTTTTTTTGGACCAGCTGTACTCAAGACTAAAGCACGATTTGCTCTGGGGACCTTGGTTAGAAGAGTGGCTCTTGGGAAGCTGTGAGCAGATTGAGGCCACTTTAACTGGAACCAAGTTCCTGAGGCTGCTTGAAACGGAACCAGCTTTCGTGTGCACCTTCTGTGTGATATAAAGTGGCATCTATGCTAAGTATTTAGAATACTGTTCAAATTTTTGTCTTCCTTTGAGTATGAAATAGGTAAGATTGTTTTTCTTGATGAATGAGGTAAACAGAACTCTGTGTTCAATCTCTTGGTAGTATATGATGAGATCATAATCAATATCGAGTCGTATGTGGATGGCCAGGTATCAGCCCGCCATTAGGAGGATGAGTAAGATAAGTAGGCCGTGTTTGTATAGAAAGACTAGCTGAATGGTAGGTAGTAGTAACTGAACCAGAAGATCAGACCTTTTTGAGGCAGCTCTAACTACACCTCTACCTCAATATAACGCTGTCCTCGGGAGCCAAAAAATCTTACCGCGTTATAGGTGAAACCGCGTTATATCAAACTAGCTTTGATCCACTGGAGTGCACAGCCCTGTCCCCACCCCGGAGCACTGCTTTACCGCGTTATATCCGAATTCATGTTATATTGGGTCGCGTTATATCAAGGTAGAGGTGTATGTGGCACTTTAAAATTGTATGTAACTTTCATGCTCTCTAATGAATCTGGAGTGCAAAGAACTTTGACTTTATTGAAGGCATTGCTGGTTGGAGACTAGGGGCCAGGTGCTCAGCTGGCATAAATCAATGTAGCTCCACTGACTTCAATGCAGCTATGCAAATTCCACCAGCTTTAGTCTGTGGTCCTTAGATGGCTCTTTCAACTCTAGGTTGCTGGTTTAAGTTTATAGTGACTAAAAGTTGTTTCCATCTGACTGCCTGGTGGCCACTGAATTTGCTGGTCTTGTTTTATTTCCTAATACGCAAGTGTCCTCATCACAAACCCACATAATTTGTGCGAGCTGGAATCCTTGCTAGCAGTACTAGCAAAAGAGGCCAAGAATGGAAGGGGGCAGTGTGAGGGGAAACTTGCTCAGGTGTTGCTACTTTTCCATGCCTAAGTAGAGAACTTCAGTCTCCGGGGCTGTGAATCCATTACCAAATTCATGCTCATAAATTGGAAAAGGCAGCATCAAGTAAGTACTACTTCAGCTACATTTTCAAAATTAAAATAACTCCCTTTTTCCAAATGTTCAGTGGAAATTGGTTCCATATTCAAATAATGCAAGCATAGCCCCCACAAGAGTAGAAATACTCAGGTCAAATTCCTTGAGAGCAAAGGGCTTGGTTGCTTAAAAGTTGCTTTTATCTTGGAGCACCACTACCTATTGTGCAGAAGAACAAGACACTTAAGGCTGGATCCAAAACCCATTGAGTTTCCTATTCTATTTCTTGTCTATATAGGTTCGTATACCACGTTCATCGCTGCAGTAGGTGAGTGCCTTCCAGTGACTGTATTAAGCGATATGACTAACATCTGTCACATGTGGTTTCTTTTCTCATCCTCTCCCCGGAGGGAGAATTGTGTGTGCAGTGGAGTGTTTAGTTTTGATAGCATTTTATTAATTTATTTTAGGTACATGTTGTTGTGAGTTTGTATTAGCAAAGGCAAGACTGAAGAAGTGTGCTTTGCACTTGGAGCAGAAGGTTTGTGTGATGGTCCTTCGCTCCCATGGGAGTTTATTTCACTGTCTCAGACGAGCCCCCCCAAAAAGCTCTGTCTCCTGCACAGATGAGCGTCATCCTTATTGTAGAGTTCTGTTGTTCTAGAGCAGTGTTTCCCAAACTTGGGATGCCGCTTGTGTAGGGTAAGCCCCTGGTGGGCCGGGCTGGTTTGTTTACCTGCCGCGTCCACAGGTTCGGCCGAACGCGGCTCCCATTGGCCTGGAGCAGCAGACCGCAGCCAGTGGGAGCCACGATTGGCCGGACCTGTGGACACGGCAGGTAAACAAACCGGCCTGGCCCGCCAGAGGCTTTCCCTACACAAGCGGCGTCCCAAGTTTGGGAAACACTGTTCTAGAGGAGCAGAGTTGTCGACCACAGTATTTCTTCCTGGAGCTTTACGTGATCCTTTAGATATCATGTGTAGGCCGTTGAGCACCTTGACAATAAGAACTTGACACTATATTCAATAGAAAGCTAGTATAGATTCGCTTTGGATCATGGGAAGCCAACCTTCATTGGTTGTACATCAGGTCCTTATATACATCAACCAGCTCCCTCAGTAAACAATCATAACTGAAACAAATCTCTTCTGCTGTAGCTTGTTTCTAATAGATTTTTGAGAATTTAGAGAAATTCTGCAAAAATTTGGAATCTCTAAATGGTGCTGAATTTGCAAAACTGGCAGCTGTGTCCTTTTTCAGTTCTTCCTTTAAAATCTCATGGATCCGAACTCAGGGACTGACTGTACAAACAATTAGTTTGCAGCAAGGTGGGGTGTGACTCTGCAGAAGGTTAGCTGGACCCTGCTGACTCGCCCTAACAGTTTATGTGCTTAGCTCTAGTGCCATTTCAAAGAGGACTAGAGAACAGCACATTGCTGATGCACATCAACAGTTCATTAGGATCCACATGGGCCGTTAGTCCGTGGCAGACTAGCACGGGGTAGATTCACATTCCAGCTTGTTGAAAACTAATTGTTCATATAGACAAGCTCTTAGATTCCCCCGCCCCCCACCTCTTTTCAGTTCTAGTTAAGATGCAAGATGTCAATACAGCATTTTGGTGGGCTTCTCAAAGGATTCTCAACACTCTCCTATCAGGAATACCAATTTCCTTTTTCTGAGTCTTTGCTACTATCTGTGCCAGGAATATAAAAACACTACAAGAAGGGAGCTGAGCTGATGAAATTAGAGCTGTGCAGAGCAAACTGTGACTTCTTGTTTCTGCCTAAACTCGGTTTGTTTCATTACTGTATCCTACCGGCCACCCACACTGTCCTTTTATCTCTTGTCCACCTGTTGCATCCCTTGTGGACATGTCAACTGAACTTTCTGGGGCGGGAATGGTCTCCTTTATCTGCTTGTATCACGCTTAGCACAATGGTGCCCTGGATCCTTGACTGGGGCTCCTAAGTGCTATTGTAATAAAAATAACAGTCTGATGATTATATACTTTTCTTCTGCGATGAAGCTGTTGAGGAAGATGCTCGTTTCCAGATCTTCAGTAAACAATGCCGAACCTTTGCACTGAGGATCCCTGCTTAGTTCTGGAGATGTGCCAGGGGTTGGTCTCCACCCTTCCTAAAGCTGCCTTTAAACAAACAAACGCCCCATCTCCCCCATTGTTAATTTGAAGGAATGGGCTGAAAGTTAGGTGTGACGTCCCCTACCGACGTAAACTCTAGCATCAAAGCCTCTGTTGGGTAAGAATATGTCCTCCTGCAGATTCCTCTGTTTTGCACTGGTGGTGGTGTTACATCAGACCCTGCTGTACATTCCCTTTTAAACCCCGTTTTCCTAGAATAACTAAAACAGAGTAACAAGTCCTACTGATGTCCAAAGAAATTACAGATTTCCCAGCTGTATTTAGTCACAACCACTATGTTCCCATAGTAGTACTAGAAATGTTTAAATGATCTCCATCCACCACATTAGAGAAATCAGGAAGGAAAAATTCTAGCCTTGAATAGGCACACCTGGATATGTCAACAATGGGAGTTTTGTGTGTACAATAGGAAAAATAGTGGGGCTGGATCCAAAACCCATTGAAGTCAATAGGAGTTGTCCCATTGACTCAGTGACCTTTTGATCGGGCCCTTTCTGTATGGCATTTCCCCAAATATTAAACATTACAATGGCATAGCTAATTAACTCTGTTAGAAATTGACCTAATTTTTATGATGTTTGTTTAATGATCATATTCACTGTTATCTGGTGCAATTTCAGAACAACTCTGTTTTTAGATGAATAGCATTCAGTTTGACCAGTGCCACCTGAATATTTGGCCTTTTGATTAAGAAAATTTAGCTGCTTCATATATTGTACCAGGAAACTTGTGTGAGGTAAAGGAATTGACACCCAGAAAAATAAATGGAGTTAAATGGGTTGACAAGATGCAAAGGAGAGAAAAGAAACAAAATGAGAACAACGAACAACAACTACTTATTATTTCACTGGCCACCAGAACATGTTAAAAATGTTCCGAGGCTGTGAATTAATTGTATGCGGTACAGCACTCAAGGTGCTTAATATTTTGTCTCTCTGGGACAATTTGCTAGAGACATCTTTTGAACTACAGATACAAAGCGGGGGAAATGGGGCTGTCTCTCTGGCTGTGTCATTCTTCATTTTAATGAGGAAAAAGTGTCACATAGAGCAGTGTGAATTTGAAATATTATAATATGCTTCAGTTTTATGTCAGAGTAAGTGTGTTTCTTAAAAGAGCCTAATGATTCTAAATTCTAGACCTTGTTGACAAGACATCTGCTTACTTGGCCTGTGGTTTGTGCTTCATCCATGAGCTCATTATCATATATATTAAAAGAAACCTATTAAAATATTTGCATTTTAAAATGAATGATTTCAAAAAATTGTTCATTTTGTTGAGCAAAATCATTTCACTAGGGAGAGAGGAATAATATGTATTTTAGTTATTTCTCTTAAACCATTTAACATTTGGGTAATTCTTATAATTACTTTTTTCACACTTAAAGCAGGAAAGCCTTGTAATATTATTTTATAATTCATATTTCAATGTAAAAAACAATCGTCTCTGTACAGATAGACCTCTCAGCTGGATGCCAAATATAACCTTAAGGGACCTCATTCTTTCTTCCCTTCGGTCCTATTTATTATTCCCTCCTACCCACTTCAGTTCTCTATTATTCTTATTCCTGCCTCTTGAGCTGCACGTACAATGGTTGGATTAACACTTGAAGCCATTCTGGTTGTTTACTTAAACAAATCATATTGGGATGAAGAAGGAGATGATTTTTAAAGATCCGTTCAGTCTACTCCGGAAGGTGATAACTACTTGTCATACTCTAGAGAGTGGCGGGGAGGGGGTTCCACAGCTGATGAAGTCACCCATCTGGCTCTGCAGCAGTTCTCTTTAGCGTAGCTCCTGCTGGATCTGTTATGGGGATCGGGGACAGGGATTCCCTTTTGGTTCAGCTGCCTACAGACTGCTAAAATCTTGACTTGGTTCTTAGTGGTAATAAAATGAAGATGCACGTGCATTGGCCCAAGTTCAGCTTTGCTCAGATTCCCCGGGGTACAGTTGAGGGTAGAGGAGTTGCTAGGGAGTTGGTGGTGTCTCTCTTCATCTTCTGGGGCTGGTTCTGTTCATGCCCTGGCATAAATGGCAGTCTCAGTAGCGCTGTCATCTACACCAGTTGGCTAAGACCCCCAAGGGGTTGTCTGCTCCCCTGGGATTGCCAGAGTCCTGTGTATCTGGTCCCTGTCCCTGACATGGCCCCTTACACAGAGGGGGTGGCACAAGAGCTGGCTATTCCAGTTCTAGTCTGACTGCGAGCTCCCCCACATCATGGGAATCCCCAGATGAAGAAATCAAGCTGCTTTCCAGTACCTGACTGGTGCAAAGGGGCTGAATCACATTGGAGTATCTGCCCTGGCTAGTCCAGCACTGGATGTTGGAGAGGAGGTTCACCCCATCAGCTGGGCCCAAGGAGAACCTACCTCTGGCTGGGGTGACAGCTCCTGCACCTCACATTCAGACCCTATTCCCAAGAGTGTGCCAGCGAACACCCCCATCGAGACTGGCCGTGCTGTGACTTTTATTTCTGGAAATACAGCCTTCAGAAGGTGACCCTGCAATGAACATGAGTCAGATTTACTGGGCGATAACCCAAGTTAATCGGAGAGAGGGTTCTTGATGGTAAAACTAGTACTGTGGGTAGTTATACGTAACATGCGCAACAAGGAGAGCTTCCTGCCTTCCATACCCTCTGCATGCTTATCACTTAAAAAAATAAATTTAATTTAAATATGGCAGTCTTTTTTAAAAATGTCCTTAGCATCAGCTCAGTTGTTTAAACCATTTTGTCGCATATTGAAGCAGCTGTAAGGGGAAAAGGAAACCGCTCCTGTGGCTTCTGAAAAACAGTATGTATAACATCCCAGCTGGAAATAACATGCTTTATGAACCTGATTTATCCCCTCAGCTGTACGGTATAAATCCCACTTCCTTGCTGCATGGCCTTGAGACATTGTTTGAAGGCCCAATCCTGCTAGATTCTGAGCAAGGAGAAAAGGGAACACATTTAATCAAAAACAAAAGCTGGTTGGGGATTTGTAACTCTTAAACATGCTTTGCAGCTGATTGGAGGAAAAACTCAGTAGAGTGTTAATAACCTGTAACAATTTCCCCCACCCACCAGAATTATAAACTAGTTACAGTACCATATTTTGAAATAAGAGAGATAATCCCTGAAAAACAAGATGTGACTATTGTGACGTTGCACTCCATATTCTTTATGGAAATATGCTTATAATATGGATATGACATAACTGAGATATGCTTTATGCAAGATAGATCTTGTAAGGTATCATTGGAAAGGTTATAATTTACTGAATATGATTATCCAATTTGTATGCCTGTATCATTTCTGTAGCTAAAGTTAGGAATATGGACTATGTAACCATTACAAGGGGGTGTCTATTGGGAAGACGCCCTCCAGACGACAGGACATCAGATTTGATGGGCCATCAGGAAGGAACAAGACCATGAAGATACTAATCTCTCTCCCTCCTGGGAGGCATCTGGGGACCGAACTGTTACACTACTAGGTTAGGTGGTCTTGTCACCTGACACTAAACATTACCCGGGACGACTTGTAACTTTCCACTGGGAGGGAAGGGGGGTCAGGTTTGGGAAACAAAGGATTCCCATCTTATGTAAATCCTATTTAAGGGTGGGGAGGAAGGCAAATGGGGGGATTTCTCTCCATGGCCTGTCTACCCAAGAAGAAAGACAGCTAAAGCCACCTAAAGGGAAGGCAGGGGACGTCCAGACTGAGACGGGTCCAGTCTGAAAAGAAATATAACTGGAACTCTGAACCACAGAAACTTTGCAACCTGCCTAAAATAACATTTAGGGTAAGAAATTACATTTTGTAACCTGTTTCTTAAGTGTATTGAGCTTAGTTTGCATACTTTGCTTTATTTGCTCAATACTCTGCTTTGTTCTGGCTGTTATCTCTTATATTCACTTAAAATTCATCTTTTGTATTTAATAAACTTATTTCTTGTTTATAATATAACCCAGTTTGTACAATTTCTAACGGGGGGGTGGAGGGAGAAGGGGCAAGAAATCATGCACATCTCTCTTCACAGTGAGGAAGAGGGTGGATTTTTATGAGCTTGCGCTGTGCAGATATTTCTATACAGCGCAAGACAGTGTTATTTTGAGTTTATCTCCCAAAAGGGGTGTGAACGTGAGTGCTGGGGGGGAGTCCTCTCACACACAGCTGACTTCAGCCTGTGTCTGCAGCGGGGTGTGGCCTTACCTGTGTGTGGGGGTGTGCTGCAAGAAGCCGGAGAGCCTAATTCAGCAAAGCACAGAGAGGGAACCCAGGCTGAGTGAGCAGGAGAGGCTCTGTGAAATCCCAGTACATCAGGTGGCAGCCCAGAAAGGGAGTCGACCCATCACAACTATGCATTACTTAGAGTACTGCAGCCTCTTAGTTCTATACCTCGGTTGCCGGTTTGTGGCAAGCTCCATTTCATGAAGTTTGTTTTCCTCCCCACTATCTCTTTTAGGGAAGTATGTTTTGTTGCTGCCCTTCAGAAGGTGCCCATCCATTAGAATCTCTATCTACTCTAGGTATCTATGGTTCCAATTACCATAGTCGCTGAGCGCCTCAAAATCTTTAATGTATTTATCCTCACAACACATCCTGTGAGGCAGAGAAGTGCTGTTGTACAGAACTGAAGCCCAGAGAGACTGAGTGAGTTGCCCACTGTCACACAGGACGTCTGTGGTAGAGCAAGGAATTGAACCTAGGTCTCTGGCTAGTACTAGGCCAGTGGACCATCCTTCCTCTCTAGATTCTATGATTGTTGGTATGTGTATATGTACTCTGTACACCTTTATATCCTTTGAAAGTCATTGGGAATGGCTCGGTCTTTAGTATCTTTGAAAATCCAGACAATTCAAGTGATCAACCTGAAGTACCTAGTTGCAAAACCTTGAGGATTTGTCCTAATTATGTGTGGTTTTTTTCTGTATACCTTATTACTTATGGTAGAGTCTGGAAACCCCACTGAGATCAGAAGCCCATAAAAGAGCATCTCTGCTCTGAAGAATTTACAGTCTAAATAGATAAGACAGGCATGGCCGAGATCACCATTTTACAGTTTGGGGAACGGAGGCACACAGATTCAATTACTTGCCCAGGGTCACCCAGGAAGTCTGGCAGAGGTGGGAATAGAACCCTAATCTCACTAGTTCCATGCCAATGCCTTAGCTATGAAACTCTCCTCTCACCTTATGTTCATATTATTGACACCCGCGTCGAATAGTGACAGTTACTGATTTAAAATCATTGTTTTGAAATACTAAAACCTTTAATAAGATATTTTTCATGTCTGTGATCATGTCCTTTCCATTTGGAGACAGCATGAGAGAGAGAGACCCTACAGATAAGCATCCTTGTTAATGACAAGTTCAGCCAAGCATGTGCTAGTTTTCCTGTCGTTCTGTGCTGTGGTTAGGTGCTGAGCAGGGATGGAAAGAGAATGTCTAATCTTTCAAAAAAGGCTTAGCAAGATTACTTCAACCCTCTGCCTGCCCCAGCTGAGCTTTGCTTAAATCCTAAAAGAGTATAAATAAAATAGCTTTTTGTTTCAAAGATGAACTGTAACATTAGTGTACAGTGCTGGAGCTGTAAAAGGAAAGCACTTGGAACTAACTGGGGAGAAAGATTTGCATATAAAACAAAACGGGACTGCAGCCTTTTCCAACCTTTTTTTTTCTTCTTCTTTCTTTTAAACTAAGAAAAGAGGGACTTTGTGCATTATAGCAGAATAGTGGGTGGAAGCTGAAGGTCGGATGAAGAGGATTCTTTCCTGAATATTGTTTACAAACAGAGTTTGAGCCAATTTATCATCTTATACCGGTGCAACTCCATTGAATTCACTCTTACTCTTGAGTTACTCTTGAGTAGACCTGGTTGGGAATTTTTCAACGGAATGTTTGTTTGTTTGTTTTTGGCCAGAAATGCTGATTCGTTGAAACCAAAACCTTTTGTGGGAAACGGTGATAAATGTTTCAACTCAAACATTTTGAAATTTTGTTTTTAATTTTCAAGATGTGATGTTTAGACATTTCCCAAGCAAATTCCAGTTTTCCTGTTCAAGAAGATTTTTCTTGTTGAAATTTAAGCTAATTATAATAAAATAAATAAATGGAGAAATCAAAATGAAATATATTTAAATGATCGAAGTGAAATGTTCCAGTTGACCTTAGCCTATTTATTTTATTTTATTTTATTTTGGGGAGTTTGAATTTTTGTCCTGTTGAGGGATGGGAAAATTTATCAATATCTTAAATTTTTGTGGGATGGGAAGTCTGTTGTCTACCTCACTCTGCTGCTGATTTGCACTAGAATAACTTAAAATACGAATTTGCACTAGGTAGTAGAGGGAATCCAAACTCACTGGTAGCAATCTTACTCATCCCTACTAATATAACATAATTCCTGTTTGCTTATGAAAGACAGGAGAGACTCCTGCTGCAGCAGCGATGTCTATGTCTGGGATGTGGTCTGGCTGTACATGTACAATCCTGCTTTTATGGAGCAGGTGTTGGTTGAAATTCCATTTGTACTAGAAGTTGCCTGGCAAGAGCAAGAGAAGGCATTTTTCTTCTGCTGTGTGCTTCAGAGCTCTCAGGGTGAGCGTATAACCTGCAGTTCTACAGAGAGAGGTTGGGTAATGAGTTTGCACCAGGAAATCCTTCCCAGAGAATGATTTGAAACATGTTTCCCTTTAATGATTGATGTTTGCTCTATATCTACCATTTAAGCATCTATAAAAATAGTTGGCTTATAAGCCTAGAGCAGTTCAAACTCAGCATTATTTTACTGATGTATTTCCTTTGAACTTGGGGCTATACTATTATGGAGAGTGGCTATCTCCCCCAGCTCCATTCCAGCCCACCCTCTCCTCATTCACACTACACTTACAGAAGAGCTTTAGGATTGGGTGAAGAGCAGATGAAGCTGGGTGCCCTACTTCTGTACCACCACCTTGGATTAGCTTGATCAGAATCCACTCTGGTTACAGGTGCAGAGGCAATAATCTGGCCTATTATTATTAGCCAAAACAAGCTTTAAAGAATCCTCCTGTGCAACCCAGGCCAATTGTATAGTTTCAATATGTTGCAAGGAGCTGTGTTTTAAATGAACACTCTGCCAAGCCTTCTTGAAGCCCCAGTTTATTAAGACATGTAAGAATAGCCTGGATGACATCCACAGTGGAACTAGTAAGGCCTAGCAGCAGTAGACAGGAGCGGTGGAAGCTCCCTAAAAGTGTGTGTGTGGGGAGCCACTGGTGCCTGAACCATGGCCCTGCTCCCCTGTGCCACCTTTTCTCCCTGAGGCCCTGCCCTCATGCTGCCCCTTCCTCTGAGGCCCTGCTCCCACACCACCTCTTCCCCCAAGATCCCAGCCCCACTCGCTCCTCTCCGTCCCATACCCCCATCGCTCGCCCTTACAGCTTGTAAAAAGTGGAAGGGCATAACCCTTCCACTTCTAAAAGGGATGAGGCCATGGTCCCCTGGCCCTTCCTGTTCTGGTGCCCCGGCAGTAGAACATAGTTTGGTTTCACACAGCTACTTTTGAATTCAAATTGCTGCATCCCAAAGAACTGGGCGGAGTACTGAAAATAACACGGAATTACCAGCTGTGCCATGGAGAACAGGAGTGGCATTTGCAATTCTCCCACCACTCCACTCTTGCTAGAGGACCAGTGCCATATGGTGCTTGGCTATCTGTTGTTGAGTGTCCTACACCACCATGAAAGTTAAAGGCACTCAGCATTTCATAGGAGGGGCTCCGGGGATCAGTCTCAAGAGCAACATATGAATTAGAAAAGTTATCAGGTAGGCAGTTTTCCTGGCTATTAATTGCTTTACAGTCGACTAAAACAAAACAACAAAAAATAGCTTTAGGCAATATTTAGAGTAGCTGGAACATAAGGTTAAAGGTCTCCAGTCTGCTTTATGATTGATAGCCCCAATAGTTTTTTACTGCTCTCTCTTTCTGGCTACTAAGCGGCATTGAAACGCTTCAGAGCATGTCTGCCAGCATTGACAACTCTCTTGGCGGGAAGCATCCTCCCCATATCTACCACGGGTTTTATCAGCTGCCCAGATGTTTGTAAAACTCTGTAGCATACTCTTGCTACTGAAATAATGGTGGCGAGCTTTCTTGGTGAGGAAAGGCCATATATCTTCCCTCTGTATGTATTCATGATAATAATAATAATAATAAAAAAAAATAAATGCTGCAATGTATGCTTATCCATGGAGTTAAATTATTCACAATCAATTTCACTCTAAAGCGCTCTCTTATGAAAATTGCAAACATAGAACACATTTAAATTAAAGTGAAATCTTGTGTCTAATCTGTATGGGGGTCAGTGCTTCTGCTTCTAAGAGCTCTCTTTGAATTACTATGGAGAAGATAACCTTGCCTCTAATGTACACCTTTTTCTGACAACTAGCCCCTTTGAAAGCCACTTTTTCCAGTTCAGTAATTTTAACATACAAATAATATGACAATGTTCTTTATTATTTTTTTTAAAGACCATTCTTTTTTAGTTCCTTCAAAGTTCCACATTGGTGGATAATAACTTCAGCAGCTAAATAATTATTTCCTTTATAATGAACTTCTCCTGACTCCTTGTAGACTGTTAAAAGTCATTCTGAATTCTAAAATAGGTTATGAATAAGTAAGGGAAGAGCTAAAGCTCCCTGACATTGAAAACTATTGAAGGTTGAGGAGGAAAATGTGTGTCAAGTAATGTAAGGCAGCCCCAATTCATCCAGATGCTGCGGTGAACTGATAGAACATCCACAGTGCAGAATCACAATGGACCTCTTTTCTACTATTCTTTTCCCCTTCCTTCCTTCCCTCCCTCACGGGTGCTGCTCTTAAGTGATGTGCCTTAGAGTCTAGCCATTAGAAACCAGTCTTTCTGGTGAGTGCTGTGCAACCATTTCCATATTGCATGTGTCCTTTTCCCATGAAGAACAATGATAACAATTTCTTGAAAAGTATACACATTTAGTTAAACACTGCTGTTTATTCAAATTAATGCATTTATTGCCATAACATATGATGATGGTTTAATTAAGAGCTTTAATTTTTTATATGGTGAAGTATAAATATTTATGAAGGAGCTTGTCAGAGGCAGAATATTAAAACAGGTGTTTTAGCAGAAACACAAAAATAAAGTGGCTAACAGTAAACATAAAAAAAAACAATTATTAATAATGTTCCTCTTTTCCCATTAAATTGCCTCCCAAAGCGCTGTACATCCAGCACAGCCAATGGTATTGCCATGTTCAGTCACTACCACCCCTTGCCTTTTCTACAACGGACAGGTGGCCAGACTGCTCACTCCCTTGGGGAAAACGCTTGGGAAAGAGCTGAGCAGTGGGAGATGAAGGCCAAAGGTCTCAACTCACTGAGTTTTCACCAGATTGTTCAGTTGGGAGAGATGGGTTTGTCCCTCCCTGGGACAAGCAGGGGATTTAATACCATGTGGAAGCCTCCTCTACACCATCTCTTATGCCCAGGCCCCGCCTTTTTAGCTCTCCAGCATTAGAGCTTCACTGGAAATACTCCTATATGCCACCGTCTCCATTATGTCTCCCTTCTCCCCTCTAAGAAAGGGGTTCCATAGGCAAAGGGGTTCTGCTTAAAAGTTAGTACAGCCTCAGGTTGAAAGAGGATGGGTGGATGGATATAGTGACTTGGTCCATCCCTTTCTGCACTATCCCAATGCAAGGCTCTCCAATGACTCAAAAGGCCTTCTGGGAGGTCTAGGGTTACATTTTGCAGAGATAGCATCTACTATTCAGTAAGGGACAGATCCACAGTTAATCAATTTATGGATCTAGGGGGAATCATCTGGCCCTTGGAAACTTATAATCCTTATTTTCAAAGTTTACTGGGAAAAGGGCTGTCAGCAGGAGGTGGGTGGAATGATGTACACACAGAGCCAGTTCTTCTGGTGTGATGTGACTGCCATAGTTGTCACAATGTCTGCTTTACAACAAGATTATTCTAGCTGTGAAGCAAAAGACAATTTCCTGCGTATCCTTGAAAGACCTTATTGAATTAAGTTTAGATATGTCTGGTGTCCACTGTATTAAATATGAAGTTAATGTACTGATGTGAAGATTTGTGGGACTTGAACCCAGGTCTGTGGGCAGGCACCCCACCACCAGGCAGCCTTGGCAGAGCCAAGGTCAATGCACCATGCATCCTGGGAGACCAGTCACTACGGGAGGTGCTGCCCATGATAGAGATGACTGGCAGCCCCTCTCATGACATCTGATTGGCCCAGCCTTACTACTTAAGCCCGGAAGTTACCTGTACAACAAGGCTGCTCCTCACCTGCTGCTCAGACAGATCCTACTTTGTTCCTAGTTCCTGCCTCCTTGCCCTATCCTCCAACTTCTGGTTATTGACTCTGGCTTGACTCTATGCTCCAGTCCCCAGCTATTGACGTTGACATGAACTTTGGCTTGACCCTTGGTTGCAGACACTGGCTGACGACTCTGGCTTAATCCCCTCAGGCTCTGATGCTTACAGATTTAACCACTGGACCTGACTGCCCATGCCCTGGTTCCTGACAATTATTGTGGGTGGGGATTGAATGCAACCTTTCTGGGGTGGGAGATGTGATATGAGGCCTGGGAGTCCAAAGACTATATTGAAAATGTGCCAGACAAGAATGGGCTTTTAGGACAATAACTGTGAAGTGGAATTCCTGGAGAATATCTAAGGAGAGGTTAATGCAAATTCCTCACTTCTGGTTATGCAATCTCCCTCCCTTTTGAAGCTATGACCTGAGGAGAAGGTCTTTGTCTGCTGATTACCTGTTCCTAGAGACTGTGTAAAAAAAAAACAGGCAGTCTACCCAGTCTTGGTTCTGATTCTGAATCTGATACAGTCATGAACTTTTAATCATGGGAAAAACGCCGTTGTGGGTTTAGAAGGAGGGACACCTACCAGAGCCTGAAGTTGGGCTTGGGAATGACCTCTGCTAAGCTTTTTAGCATGCATAATAGGTTCTTTTGTTATCTTTAATTATATTTTCTTTGTAATGCTTTCACCTTGAGAATAAATGTGCTTGCTTGGAAAGAGCTTGTGTGGTAACTTGTCACTGCCAGCAATTACTCTGTTCATAGCCTCTGGAGAGGAAGCAAAGCACAGATGCTGGCTTGTTTAGGCAGGCTGGCTTGCTGGGAATATCACAGTGTAGGCAAGGTGCTGTGCAGCCTGGAGAAACCCCCATCACATGGGAGGGAGATGCAGGTCTCTCCCCAAGAGGTGATGGTTAGGAACCGGAAACCTTTGAGTCCCCTTGGTGGACCACAGAGGGGGAATACAGGTGCAATCACCCTGAACTTTGACAGATGTAACCAGCATAGGAAGGATCATCTCTGTGTTGATCCACTTCCAGCTAAAAAAGTGGCTCTTGGAGGCTAGCAGAGGAAAAGGGGGTGCTGCCATGCCATCTTGGGTAGCAGGCTGCCTCTCACAATGTAGAGAGAGGCCCTACACAGATCAGGGTGATGCAAAAGGGAGCTTTATGCCACCACGCCCTGACTTGTGTGGATTTGGCTGACATCAGTTTAAAACTGTTTTACTTCAACTCTCTAAAGTACTAGAACTACATGGAGGTGCAGTAGGATGGGTGGATGGCCCAGACACACTAGTGTTATTTTTGGGATTCAGAAGTTAATTCAAACACAGACTTAACTTTCTAACTAATAAAAAGATACTTGTGATCACAAGGGCAAATTAGGCTACAGGGGTACTAGAGAAACCACTCTTGTGGATGTTTCAGAGGAAGCTTTTTTTTCTCAATTCCTTTCTTTCTTCCACTCCTGTGTCCTTGAAGCCCAACCCAGCAAGTCCCAATTAGTTATGCACTATCTCAAATGCTAGCTGCTTTTCTGTCTCTAATTACTGTATATGTGCTCCCTACAGTCTCCATCTATTCTCCAGCTTCTCTCTAGTGATACTGTCTCATTGAAACTTGGAGTTTTTAATCACACTTGTGATAGAAATAGATGCTGCCGAGTGCCTGCTCACATTGAAATTATGGAGAGTTTTGCCATTGGCTTCACTGGAAGAAGGATAGGTCCCTAATTTGATTCATGCTTCAGAATCTTTGCTACAGGATAAAAGACTGTCTGAGTGTTACTGTCTTCCACATTTATGATTATTTGCATATTTGGAGATAGAGGGCTAGATCTGTAACTGGTGTAGTAAATTCACTTCAGGAAAGCTTTGTTGGTACACCAGGGGAAGACAGGGCATCAGTGCAACTGTCCTGATTATGGGGTGGGAGATGTTGGCAGCAGAAGTTTGAAAACCTATCTCTGGTTCCATCTATGGTTATCCTTTGTCTCCTGCTCTTAAATCCAATATTTGAACTGCTACCCTAATTTAGCTCTTATTCCATCACTTTCTCACCACTATTAATTTCTCCTGTGGAGCCCTGTCAAATGTTTTTGTAGAAGAAAAATTATACTGGTACTTTCACTGCATCTTCCTGATCTGTTACAACAGTACTATCTTTACAGAACTTCAGCAGGTTAGTTAAGGATAACTTCTTCTCTAACAGTGACCTGGCCTTTCGGAGGGAAGAGGTGACTCCTACGCAGGTTTTAAGAGAGGCCACCTGGGCCATATAAATGGAAGAGCCTGACCTCAGAGAGGGTCAGTCAGGAAGGGACAGGTGAGAGCTGCCTGGGAGTGAGAGATCAACTGGGCCCAAGCCAGGGTTTGCCATCATTCTTTTGATGTCCCCAAGCACCTTTAAGCATAGGTCAAAATTCCTTAGCCTCTCCCCAGTTCCTCCTGCAATCTCTAAGCTAGTGTTAGGTTACTCTCCTATACATTCATAGTGTTTCTGTAGATGATGCCAGCACATGAACCACATATCCCTGTAATATGATAAAGGGCTCTGTTCATCTATTCTGCTAACACCAGCGCAGACACTCTTTTCCGTAAACTCCCTCTAATTTTCCTTTCAGGATTCAGGGATTCCTGTATAATCCAGGAGACTGTTTTAATGCTCGAAACATTTATTCCTAAAAAGCAGTAAAGAATAAGTGACAAAACACACACACACACACACACACACCCTACTTCAGAGCAGCTATTGTACCTGATTAGGATTAAAATACTGTATAGTTTTACCAGAAGTGTGTTCCCTGTAGCTACTTCTAACTATTAATTTCATTTGTCTAATTAAAATGAGCCAGTAAACTGTGGGAAAGTCATACCCTAGTTCAGATTCAGTTATCTTATGGATAACATGACCAAAGCTCCCTCAGGATGGTATTAACCTTTATATTGATTTAATCAGAGTCTCACATGTGATTTCTCAAGCTGGTATGTACTCGGTGTGGAAGGAATGCAGTTGAGCACTATTCATCTTGTAGTGGGGTAATTAAAGAATGTTTTAATAAGCATAACATGGCAAAGACACCCACACTGATATATTAGAGATGTTTATGATTTCAAAAGGTTACTTTGATCTTTTTCTTTCATCTTGTCTGTACCTTTTTAAAGTTCAGAAGTTATCAAGCTCATTATATTAAATACTGTAACAGCTCTGCATTAATTACCTGTCAGTGCTCCCTGGTCTAGGGTGGAAATGTTATTCAACTTATACTTTAATGACATTTTTGGACCATGTCTTGTTGAACAAAACTCATCCATGGTACAACATAAAGTCCTGAAATCACATCATTGAAATCTCCAAACTAAAGGAAAATTAAACAGCCAACTGAAACTAAAGATACAGGGCTGGATCCTCAGCTATGGTAAACTGTTTTTGAAACATCTGGTGCACCGGTTGACACAGCTGAGCTTAAGTTTAAGGCCAGAAAGGATCACCAGATCATCTGGTCTGATCTCCTGTATATGAGAGGCCAGCAACACGACCCACCACCTGGACATTAAATCCAGCCACCGAAGTTAGACCAAAGTAATACTGAGGATCTGGATCATTGACTTACTCAGCTTCTTTCACCTGACCATATCTCAAAGGGCTTTATTAATTGCTAGAATCAAATCCATACTGCATACAAAATTCATTTTGTTCAGTAATGAAGTATCATACCAGAGGTGCCCGTAGATGCTAAATGTAAGCTTTCCGGGGCAGGGACAATCTTTTTGTTCTGTCTCTACAGTGCCTAGCACAATGGTATCCCAACTTCTAGGCAATATGCTAATGCAAATACACCTCTACCCCGATAGAACGCGACCCGATAGAACACAAATTCGGATATAACGCGGTAAAGCAGTGCTCTAGGGGAGCGGGGCTGCGCACTCCAGCGGATCAAAGCAAGTTCGATATAACACAGTTTCACCTATAACGCGGTAAGATTTTTTTGGCTCCCGAGGACAGCGTTATATCGAGGTTGAGGTGTAATAATAATAGCTTGCCACAACTTTATGCAGCTGTCTAGAATAGGAAGTAAAGAATATCTTTTTCAATTGAAGATGCAGGCAAATATAAGTAGACAGGAATGACCAAATGTGGAAATCAGCCAGTGCAACAGAGTTACTGCTCCTACTCCTAAGAATAGGTCAACCAAATCAAGAATAACCCTGTCATGAATAGGCTCCAAACTGCATAGTTTCCTTTCAGAGGGCCATAGTCAATACCTGAGTTAATGAGAAGTATCAGGGGGTAGCCGTGTTAGTCTGTATCTACAAAAACAACAAGGAGTCTGGTGGCACCTTAAAGACTAATCTGTTAGTCTTTAAGGTGCCACCAGACTCCTTGTTGTTTGAGTTAATGAGAGTTTCCATTCAAGTCAATAAGAGTTTTGAACAAAATTCAAGGTTGGAATATGGCCCTTGGTTTTTAATGTTTGAGTTCCTAGAAGTCCATTTTTGCCTCATTTTTTGAAAAGTATGATTTTTATTTCATTCCTTGTTGATTCTCCAGCATCCTCTCTGACTGAAGGAAGAATATTCATAGCTCTGGGAATAGTTAGCTGTTGTCACCATTCTTTTTGGATAGTCTTACAACTACAAATGACTCTTGTTTATGGTTTTATTTCAAGGTGTTGCTCAGGCTAATTAAAAATAACAGGAAGGACGCTTCCCTGCACATTATAACTAGAGCTGGGTCCAAACTGAAATCCCAGATCTGACTTCCTCTCAGAATTTAAGAAAAGTTCCTGTATCATTTGAACTTCACAGTATATGTATTATTGTATTTTATATGGGCCCAGTAGCACACTGAATCCAAATTCATCTGAACTCAGAATCATAGAAATATAAGGCTAGCTTGTCTAACCTTCTGCACTGAGGCAGGATAGGGAAAGTTGGTTCAGATTTTAAAAATCTGTCCAATTTTAAAGTAAGAAATGTTTTAGTTTTTACTTGCTCAGGTACACCCTCTTTTAGGGGTCATCGATGCACTGCAGTTAGATACCTGTGGCTGTATCATGCCAGGTGATGTGGGCTCATGGGGATTGGGCCCAGGAGCTGTTTCACTGTGGTATAGTTTTCTGGGCTTGGGCCGGAGCCTGAGCTCTAGGACCGTGTGTGGTGGGAGGGTTCCAGAGTTCAGGCTGCAGCCCAAGCCCGAATGTCTCCACCACAATTAAACAGACCCTGAGCCCCATCAGCCCGAGTCTGCTGGCACTGACTGTGTGTGTCTAATTGCAGTGAAAACATGTGAATGGTTCCCAAAGAAGTTAGGCCATAAAAATCTTGCTTTAGATCAGTGGTTCTCCAGCTTTTGTCCTGGTGACACCTTTCACATAGCAAGCCTCTGAGTGCAGCCCCCCCCCCCCCATGTAATAGCCTTAAACACTTTTAAATATAGTTAACACTATTATAAATGCTGGAGGCAAAGTGGGGTTTAGGGTGGAGGCTGACAGCTTGCAACCCCCCCCCCCACGTAATAGCCTTGTGACCCCCTGAGGGGTCCTGACGCCCAGTTTGAGAACCCCTGCTCTAGATCTTCTGTATGAAGGGAAAGGTATCTAAATAGGGTTGCTGTCTTTGAAAGACTCTCAATCGGCACATAAATAAATTTCACTGATGTGCATTGATGTATTACTGTATTTGGTTCCCACTCTCGTGTACTCATGGAGAGTTATAAAAAAGGTGTTTTTAGAATGAGGACAATCAATAAGACACAGCCACACACCCACCCACCCCTGAGTTATAAAGAAGGTCAGGTAACTTGAAAAATTGCTTTTCACAATTTGGGAGAGGGCATTGTATATACTTTATGAAGAAGTAGAATTAAATATAATGATGCTAGTAAAACAAACTGAAAGGCTCCCAAGCACATATCCACAGGTTGTAAATATCTGCCCAAGATTTATTTATTTCACAAAGGAAAGAATAGTATGCATTCCTCTTTGTACAAAAAAAAAAAAAAAGTGTTGTGGCCAGTAGTAAATGATCCAGCCGGCTTTCTGATTAGCTATAGTTCAGAAACTCTTACTTGAAGTTTCAGCTTTTTTACTGTAGCCGATAAAGGCTGTTACTGTATATGCTACATCTGAGCAGCAGACAGGGAATAATATATAACACTGGATACATTCATCAAAGTGAAGATGAAGAAAATCAAGGCAATTCCTAAAATAGAATAGGCCCAATTTTGAAGGGTTGAAAACCTGAAATTTTTTTTTAAGACTGTTGTCTTAGTATTTTAACTATGAAAAAAGCCTACCCACAACTCTTCTTATATACATTATTGCTGTTAAGTTCTTTCAATCTGCTCTCTGGGTACTTTAGCAAGTAAGTTGATGCTGATACTGATTGTACTACATTACCCACTTTCTCCCCTCCCCTTCCCCCCTCCGCTCTTTTGTGTATAACCTTCTCCACACCACACCAGGTTTCTGGGAAGAGTGACTGGTGAGGGAAACCACCAAAGAGCAGGAGGGGTAAGCAAGATCAGGCAGAGGGGTACAAGTCTGCCATGAATCTTGGGGCTCCTCTGATGTTGGGGGCAGCTATTTCTCTACTGCTTGTGGGGAGTGAGAAAGGGAGAAGTGGAACATCCAGTCCCCAACTCTAAAAAAAGAACTTTGGTTTGCCGGTGTCCCCCCTTCAAAGCACCTGGTGTAAGTGGAAAATATTGCCCCATGTCCCCATCGAAAGGGTCCCTCCCGCAGGTTAAGTCAGAACAGGATGCGTGTTTCAGATTGCATGGAAGGTGCAAATCGTGTAGCAACATGTGCTTGAGTTGTACCACACAGAGGGGAGGGTTCGAATACTTTTTGCCTTCAGCATGCAGAATTGTATCTGTGAGTTTGGAGCAAGCTCAGTGAGAGCTGAGCAACCAAGTTACCAAACAAATGAAATGAAAATCAGATGACTGCATTCTTCTGGGCACAGTGTGTTAAGCACTGCAGAGACCGTCTATCTCTTCCGTAATTTAAGATCCTTCTTTGGCATTTGTCTTTTACTAACCATTATAAAAATAGAATAAACATGCTCTGGGCCAAGAATTAGATTTACGTTGATCTTTGGTTGGGTGCTGTTCAGATTAAAGCATCTATCTATAGCCTACGTATGTACTCCAGGCCCGATCATTCTGCCATTAAAATTCCCATTAACTTAAATTAAAGAAAGATAAGGCCCCTTGTGTACAAAAAGTTGTATTTACAAATGGTCAGACTGATAAACAGCCCTTCTCATTATTTAACAGCGCCATAAGTAGTAATCTAGAACAGCCATTACTGTTTGCGCTATTGCATTTTTGTTGTAAGGCTGAATTTAAAAAAAATATTCTTTCCTTTTGTAGCATTTTATTTGATGTCAGAATAAATGTGACCTGCAGGCTCCCAAAGAGTGTATATAATCCAACACATTGTCACTTGTCTGTGGGTAACATAATACTAAAGTGCCTGCTGAGCTCTCAGATAAAACCTGGTGCTTTTACCTTCACACAGGACAAAAGTAATAAAGAGGCTAACAATTTACACATCCTGTATACATCTAAAATGTCAAGTGATGTGAGTAAAAATTAAAAAAAATTATTAGCTACAGGTACCACTGAAAGTCTGCTTTGCACAGGTAGCTCAACTCAATCCTCTGAACTGAATTCCACAGCCCTTCTCCTGTAAATGCACTCCCTATCCCCAGCCAAAACAATGCCATAATTAGAATTGCCTAAAATTTGTCAAAAATATTAGATCTAGTCCTGGCTCCAGTTAAATCAATGGCAAATTCTCCTATTGACTTCAAAGGGACTGTTATTTCACCTCTAGAATGTAAAGGCTTGTCTACACAGGGATGCGGAGGAAAGTTAATCCAAATTAACTAACAGTGTGAATTTAAACTGAACTAAACTAAAGTCTCCAGAAGGAAGTCTCTAGAAGTTCAGTTAGAACCTCGCTCACTCCAGCTTGGAGTGAGAGTGAATACAACGGGGAAGGCCTGTAATGGTTTGTATTGTAATGAAGAAGTATTTAGAGTAATTCCATCTTTGTTTTACTAACCAATGGGAGTGAATATTTTCCCTTCCCCCTAAAGTGGTTCATTACTGGCAGATTTTATGCAATCCAGGCCAAATTCATCCCTTGTGCCGTTTCACTGGCTTGCATTGACATTGCACTAGGGATGAATGGGGAGTTCTCTCTCTTTTTTTCTTTTCTATATTTTGCTTTTGATTCAGTCGTACCCAGCTCTTCAGTTTCTTTTGCTATAATTGAACAGGCATCCTGTAGACATTGGGAGCACTGTTCCTTGAAGAGTCCCATATGCAAGTCCTTTTGTGAGTGATGTGCCCATCGCAAATGATTTGTCTTTGTTTTCTCCATTGGGGAGGAAAGGCAGGAGTTGGAGTTACAGAAGCAGCACTTCTGGGTTGTTGTGGTTTCTTTTCTTTTCTTTGTAAGCTTATTGCTTTCCCTGTGCCTTTCTGAGCTCAGTAGCACTTCCATCAACAGCTCAATGTAAAGTGGGGATTGCAGCAGTGGTGAATGTTGAGGGGGCCTATAGAAGAGACAGTTTGTGGGGCTGGGCTTGAGGAGAAGGATTTTAACCACTTGGTCACAGGATTATGTTGCTTCCCCATTGTTTTTCTTGTCACCGGTCACAAATACTCTAAAAGAGGAAGGTGTTACCTGTGCCACAGCAGCCATTGGCCATTCATGTAGTACTTGTAGCGTTGAATGTTATTGGTGTACTGGCCAACTCTGAGAAGCACAGAGTTGGTGGTGCTGAAGGGCGTGTTTATACCTGCCTGATCCATATTCCGAACACTTCTACATTTTAAATGTCAGTTATTTCTCCCCATTTTTTTGGTGGGCCAAATGGCCAGCCAGGAGAAGAGACCAAATTTTACCTTCCATAATTCAATCCCTCACCAAAAATCTAACAAATAGGAAAATAAAAATGACTCTACTGACTCAGATCAATGGTCTATCTTGTCTGATATCCTGTCTCCAATGGTGGTCAGTCCATGTTTTAGAGGAACGTGCAAGAAATCCCATAATAGACAAGCATGGAATGAACTCCTTGCTACACCCCAGACAGTTAATGTGTTAAAACTGCGGGTTTGCATGTACCTTAAACATTTGTATGCAAGTAGGAATTACAATATGATTTGCTAGCATAGACCTCAGGCCAGTGGAGAGTTCCTTTGGAGCCAGTGCACTTTATGGCTGTAAAGGATCCATACTTGTAGATTGCAATTTAGAATCAAGACAGTAGGGCCCAATAGGGATAGTTTTTCTACCCCAAATTTTTCTGTCACTGCAAACCAATGCTGTCTGTTTGGGAGACCTACAGTTAAAGACATATAGCCCAGTCCCATTGTTGAGGTTACAGTATACTGAGAGGATATCTACATTGCAATTAAACACCCGCAACTGATCTGTGTCAGCTGACCGAGGCTCAGAAGACTTGGGCTGCAGGCTGTAAAATTGCTGTATAGATATTTGGGCTTGGGCTGGACCCAGGCTCTGGGAGCCTCCCCACTTCCAGGGTCCCATCGTTGACACCGTCGTTTTACAACCCTGAATCCTGAGCCTTGTGGGCCCACGTCAGCTGGCACGCACCAGCCATGGGTGTTTAATGGCAGTGTAGACCTACCCTGAGAATACCCCTCCCTTCTGTGGAGCCACATTGCCATCTCCGTACCTGTACTGATTAGTATCTTATACCATGAGTACTTCGCTGAAGTCAGAAGGACTTAATGTGGAATAAAGTACAGTAACTCCTCGCTTAACGTTGTAGTTCTGTTCCTGAAAAATGCTACTTTAAGCAAAATGATGTTAAGTGAATCCAATTTCACCATAAGAATTAATGTAAGGGGGGGGGTTGGTTCCAGGGAAACTTTTTTCACCAGGCAAAAGACTTGTATATATAATTTAATACTGTACACAGCAATGATGATTGTGAAGCTTGGTTGAGGTGGTGAAGTGAGAGTGTGGAAGAGGGTGGGATATGTCCCAGGGAATACCTTACTGCTAAATGACAAACTAGCACTCGGCTGAGCCCTCTAGGGTTAATACATTGTTGTTAATGTAGCCTCACACTCTACAAGGCAGCACAAATGGAGGGAGGGGAGACAGCATGGCAGAGAGAGACAGACACACACACCCCTTGTGTGTGAGAGATGTGCATTGCTCCTTTAAGTATGTTGACCCCACTCTAAGTACATTGCCTTTTTAAGTGGATTAGTAAATTGAGACAGCAGCTGTCTCCACGGGGGGGGAGAAAGACGACGAGGTACAGAAGTGGGGAGGGAGGCACCCTGACATTAGCACCCCTCTTCCCCCACCTCTGCACAGCAAGCAGGAGGCTCCCGGAAGCAGCTCCAAGGCAGAGGGCAGGAACAGTATACAGCAGTTGGGGGAGGGACAGCTGAACCGCCGGGCAATTGATCTCTCCTGGGTGGTGCACAGGGAACTTAAGGGAACGGGGAGCTGATGGGGTGGGGGACTGCTGGTCCACCCTGGTTCCAAACCCCCACCAGCTCCAACGAGCTGCTCTTTCTGCAAGCAGTGGACAAAGTAGGTGGCTGCCAAACAACGTTATAAGGGAGAATTGCGCAATTTTAAACGAGCATGTTCTCTAATTGATCAGCAATGTAACAATGAAACAACGTTAACCGGGACGACTTTAAGTGAGGAGTTACTGTACTATTCTGTGTGGGTAAGAGGATCATTATCTGGCCCGGTAACTACTCTATATGGGCCTCAGCCTTGCAATATCATCCTGGAAATTTACCACCCCAGGCATATAATTTACCCCCCCCCCCATATGTACTATAATTGATGAGTATGGAAAAAGCTACTAAGGATAGGCCAAAGAAATGTATTTGCATCAAGCAACAGAGGAGTAGGATTTTATCAAGCTATACAGGACAAATCCAGGACTTGAAAACTGAAGAGGTTCCCTAAGACACAGTATGTAATATAAATACTACACTCTCGTTGCCGAGGAGCTTAACATTTTTCAGGTTTACCCAAGCCCTTAATCATTAACCTTGGTTGATCCTCTTTGTAAAATTATATTGCAGGTTTCTGCTGATATTGATGCCAACAAGACTTTTACCATTAACTTCAGTCGGAGCAGGAGCAGGCTCAAATGGTTGTTTTTACTCTGTTTTGACTGCTCCTTGTGGAAAAAAGTCTAGCTTAAAAGCCTCCCAATGAGGCAATTCAACTGAAAACCACAGAGAAGCTATTTGTATGGGAAGATTGTTCCCTTAGGCAAAGTGTGTATGTGTGTGTGTGTGTTTTTGCAGCAATCTATAATTCTCTCTTGTTTTTACATACTTACTGAGAAGCCACTGGGCTGTCCACTAACACTCTCCTATGTTCCCATTGCATACTGGGTAATGGCACTTTCAGTCCTGCCATTTTAAGCTACGCTAGCCTGATATGAAAAGGTGAGCAGCAGGAGTACAAAAACCCACACAAGCTTTAATTATTTTTTAACGGAGAAAATAAATCCACACTCCTCCATTTCCTAGGCACACACTAGGTACTGCTTTATTCTGGGAATAACTGGTTTTAAGGCATTTCTTTTTCTCCTAAAGAAGTTGAGCAGTACAGCTAGACACACTCTGTGTAGGACTGCAACAATGCCAGCTAATAGATATTGTTTGAAGTTAAAAAACATTAAGCTGTGTAGGGGGCCAGGGTGGCTGCCCTCCGAACCTGAGGGTAAAGGGCCTTTCCCTCAGCCTGAGTGGGCGGGGCCAGCCCAAGCTTGCTCCACCCCCCGGAAGGGGAGGGGTGGAATAGGAAGTATAAAGGGCGGGGCCCTTAGCTCAGTTAGGGGAGCACCAGGGAGGGAGGCAGACACAGGCCGTGGGCTGCTCCCTTCAGAGCCTGCTGCCACACCAGGGGAGGCCCTGGACCTGTGGAAACCTCACCTGGAGGACGGACTGGGGCTGCCAGGACTGCCCGCTGCCGAGTACCCAGAGGAACTGGAGGAGTCGGAGGGGGAGCGGGAGCTGCCAGCAGCCGAGTACCCAGAGGAGCCTGAGCCTGAGGGGGAGCCGGAGCTGCCAGCAGCGGAATACCCCGACGCACTCACGGGACCAGAGGGATTCGGGCGAGCAATCGGGTAGGAAGTAGCCCAGGGACAGAGCTGTACAGTGGTGAGTCTATGTAGCGGGACGACCCCGCTGACCCAGTGGTGGGACCCTCGTTCTGCCACTGTCAGGGCCCTGGGCTGGAGCGCAGTGGTGTAGGGTGGGCCTGCGCTCCCCTACCCGGCAGAGCCACGCCGGGACCTTTGCCGGCGCTCCCCTGCCTGAGGGGCGCGCTACTGACCTTTGCCGACGCTCCCCTGCCTGAGGGGCGCGCTACTGACCTTTGCCGGCGCTCCCCTGCCTGAGGGGCGCGCTACAGACTCTGGCTGGCGGCCGCCCCGCCGCTAATTCCCCGCTGACGGAGGCGTGACCCAGGCCGGCCAGTGACCTCATAGCTCCCCACCGCCCCCTAGCGGGTAGGTGGGCCAACGCCGATCACAAGCTGCCTGATTGATTTTTTGTGTGCAGTAGATAGAGGGGGCAGGATTAAAATTTTACACACTCTAGGGGTAGCTGAATCTAGTAAATATTGCATGCCTGTCTCCGCCATCAATAATTTAAAAAGAAGAGTCCAAAATGACAACATCTCACTTGGACAGCCACAGCTGCAGGCAGAACAGAGAGAATTTGAGCCAATTGTGGACTCAGTGCTTTGTTGACTGTAAAGGTTGAAGAACACCTGAGGTCCCTGCAGTCATTAAAGGAGAAAAGAGCAGAACAAAGCAGACTATTGCGGTAGACCAAAAAAAAAAAAAAAAAAAAAGTGAATCTGTAGCTTCAGTACTGCAGTTGTATGGATGGGGAATATTTGCTGCGCTGACATGTTATGTGCACCTGAATTATCAGGTCACCTTAGCAATGTATTAATCTTAATTTTGCCACCTTTTCATGAGGGTATATACAGTATACAGCAATGAAGGACCAAGTGAATTAGTTCTCTTTCATTGCAGGCAGGGCAGAATACGAAGTCCTTGCACTTGGAAGAGTGCAGGGGCTGCTCATTCTGTTATGGGTATGTCTACACTTAAAGCTGGGGTGTGATTCCCTGCTCACTTTGAGCTAGTGTAACCCACACACCTTCTGGGTGTGGTGCTCTGTCCCATCTAGTGGCACCGAGATCACTGAAGAGAGAGAGAAAATGAGTCTGCTCTGCAGCCTTAGTTAATAGCCAGTTGGCTTTTAGCTCATGCTTTGGAGGCTCATGCACTAAGCTCCAGAGGTCCACAGTTCAATCCTGCCTGCCGACAACCGGGGTCTGTCGGCGTTACACTAGCATGCTAAAATAGTAGCATAGGCAATAGTGCATGGCAGCGCAGGCTAGCTGTGCTAAGTACAAATCTGCCTGAACCCTGTGGGTATGTACTCAGCACAGTGAGCCGCTAATGCTGCTGTGGCTACACTACAATTTTTAGCATGCTGGCTTGATGAAAGGTAGTATGAGTATATCTTTGTGACTGTGAGCTGGGAATCCCACCCCTAGCTCATAGGTTAGATGTAGTCTATGTGTACCCAGTGGGTGAGGAGGAAATAAGACCAAGAATATGTTCCCTCCACACCATAGAACTGGCTGGACACCCTAGATGGTGGAGTGGGATGGTTCAGTTTGTGAAGTAATCCCAGTGTTCCTAGGGACTGTGGGAGAGATTGTACCTCCTGAGCCACAAACCCTCCATACTGTACCCTATTCAGAGCTGTGGCTTTCCAGCCACATGTTATCTTGAGCAGAGTAGAGCTCACAGTGGGTGAAACCACCAGTGAGCCCAGAAGCTTTGGAAGCCCCAATGCATGTGCCGGGTAACTGGGGCATTTCTTCTGCACAGTGGAGGGCTGTGAGGGCACAAGCACAGAGGGACACCCCAGGGTGCAGTGATGCTGGGTTATGTGCTAGATCTGTGTAAGAAACCAAAGAGGAACAGGATGAGACAAGGGCTTGGCCACTGGACTCACGATTATGCATCTTCACACATAAACCTTTGTTTAGGAGGAGGGCAGAGGAAACAAGGCGTATTCCAACTCAGCCGCTACCAAGAGGCTGTGGATCTGTCCTGCAGTTTGGGGAATGAGCTCCATTCTTCCAGCCCTTGTGGCGTTTGTATAGAGCTGGGCAGAAAATGTTCAAGAATTTTCAAGGTTTTGAAAAATGTGCCTGACCTGAATTGGGACAAAAAGTTGAAATCTCTAAAAGAAAGTCTGAAAAAAAAAAAATGTTGGATGAGGTCAGTCTAAATGTTTTGGTTTTGACCTTTCCTTCTGCCTCCCCCTTAAGCCAATTTAAATTTTAAAAGGAAAAGTAATTTCAAACAAATTTTCTGTCATTTCGAAAATGTTGAAACAAGGACATTTTGACAATTTAAAAATTTTGTTTGAAATGGAAAATTTGTCAAAACTTACCCTTTTCCAGGAAGTTTTTGTTTTTAGAGAATCAGCATTTCCCACACACAAAAAATGTGTCAAAAAATTCCTGACCAGCTTTACTTTGGCAGATCATCATTCCCATGCTGTGAATATGCTCACTTGCTGGTAAAACATAAAGAGGCTGGCGCGTCAAATGGTGCTGCTGCCTTCTGGTTTTTGTTTGTTTGTTTGTTGAGAAGAAGTGAGCAGCACTGAATGCTGTAACTCCATTTTGGTGCCACATGCTCATGGTGGAAGTCTATCTATTAGAATTTGTCTATAATGAGTGATAGATGTAGCCTGCTGACTTCAATGGGAGCAAGATCAGATCCATTATGCATAGAAGCTAAAAGCTTTGGCGTATCTTGTGCCTTCAGGCTCTCATGTGGAGATTCTGTGACTGTTCCTTATTATGCTAACTGGGATTCTCTGGGGAGGAGCACCAGGAAACAATCTGTTCATTGCATCCACCTGTTGTCGCTTGTCATATGGATTGTAAATTCTTCAAGGCGGAGACTGTGTCTTTATGTGTTTGTGCAGCAACTGGCAGAAGGGGTCGCTGATCTATGACTGGGGACCCTACGCACTACCATAATACAAGTGATAAATAAGCATAACAATTACATTGTTGGAGGCTCACTGACATCAAATTAAAAAGGGGAATCCACCTGTCCATACTTAAACAAATGGAAGTTCTGAATATGCTAGAATTTACCATCATGCTGCCAAAATCTATGTAAATGAGGTTTTATTCTCTTCTCTGTCATATCATTGTTAATCAAGACTAACTGCACTGAAATCAGTGGCGTCTTTAGTGTTCCGCGATCACTTGGTGCTTAAGGTGTTGGCAAGAGATCTGGTTTATTCTGAGTCTGGTTTCAACTGACTGTGCATAACAACAGCAAGAGCTCCACAGCGCCTTGGCCAGACTCTCTGTCTGGGAAGCTCAGCCCTTAAAAGCACAGTCCACAATGCCACAAAGATATGCTGTTGGAAGTGAGAGGAAAATCAGACCTCAGCAGCTGTAAATAACAGTAGAGCTTCCTTGACTTCACTGAACCATGAAGTATAGATTTAGAGCTGAACTCTCCCAAAGTTTGGGGTGTTTGTGTTTGGGGTTTCTTTGGGGATCACCACCTCTTCCTCACACTTATCCCAAGCTGTTTCCCTAGAAATCTGAAAGCAACAGTGTCACTAATGTTATGTCTAAAGATGTCACCTTTCATTATTTTTAAAAGCATGAGAAATACACCTCTACCCCAATATAACGCGACCCCGATATAACACGAATTCTGATATAACACTTCGGGGGGGCGGGGTTGCGCACTCCGGTGGATCAAAGCAAATTCAATATAACGTGGTTTCACCTATAACGCGGTAAGATTTTTTTTAGCTCCCGAGGACAGAATTATATCGAGGTAGAGGTGTATACCTTTATTATTTACATCTGTTCCTTTCTCTGCTGCTGCTTTGACTGTAGCATCTACCTTCATCTCTGTGGCTGTTGCTGCCTTTGCATACTGTGGGCCTCATTCTAATCTCACTTACACTGATGTAAATTGGGAGGAACTCTACTGAAGTTAACGGAGTTGCACTGGTGTGAGATGAGAATCAGTCTTTGTGTTCCTTAAAGTTTTCTATTCGAAGGCGCATTGCTTTGGGGCTTTGTTGAGGCAGGTAGAAAGTATTCTCTATGTCCAATTACCTGTGTTTATCTCCTTTGGTTATTTTCTCTCACAACTCACCAGCCCCTGTCTGAACCCCGTCCTCTGTGGCCCCAAAAAGAAAAGATTAACCAGGAAAACCAAATTCACGGTCTCTTCAATTCCAAGATTAAACAAACCAAAGAGTTACAGAGGAGAGAGAACAATTTTCTCCACTAGTGGTGACTTACTGACATTGATTAGATTGAGGTTCATTCTTCCCACACATGTTCGCTTCCAGATGAGCTACCTCTTCAAACTCTCCACATCATGATCACATCAGTAGTGATTTCGCTCATGCGTAAACACAAAAATGCGTATGCCGCTTTCTAGGCAAGAGGCATTGGTTGAGCCCAGGTGAAACAGCGTAACACGTTAAACAGTATCACAAACTGGCTGGTGAATTTCTTGCTTATAAATTGTCGTAATATTGTGTTAGTGGAATATGGATACAGCTAAATTAACTTACTTACGTAGTGTGTGAATAATCCATCGTTGGAAAAAATGAAAATATGAACATTAGGCAATACAAGATGGTAACCAGAGCTTGTAAAATAAATACATTGTGAAATTTTGATTAAATGTTTTTATTGAAATTTGAATTTCAACAATAAAATGTTACAACATATTCTGAACATTGTAACTACCTTTCTGTTTTTCAGTCATTTAAAAAAATTTTTTTGACGGGGGACAAAATAGGAGAAAACTTCAAACATTTTGTTGAATTTGTTTCCCCCTTTTTTTGACTAGTTCTAATGGTAGCATTAATTTTTCTGAATGTTTACCAGGCTTCTACAGGGGAAAAAAATGCTTTTATATTTTATATATCACCTGGACCATACCAGCATTTTCTAATAAATCAGAAGGACACCAAAAGTTAAAAGGTTATGAAAAGGTTATTTAAAAGGATGGCAAATGGATTAAATTTTGAGTAATCAACTGTAAATGTTTAATAAATATTACTCCCTGTGGTAGTGCAGAGCTTTGTTTCAGCATAAAATCATCTGAGAAAAATCTGCTTTTGCTTCAGTGACTGCTCATTGTTAATTTATCTGAATGATGCAGGTGGAGTGATTAAGATGCTGTGTACTTTAAATCTCCTTATTTGAGATAAGGAGAACACAAGGTATTTCAAACCAAGGTACAATAGAATAATATAGTAGCAAGTGAAAATATCTGCAGATATATGGCAACCACTTACTTGTTTGTCTCCTTTTCAACTGCCACTAACTTTGAATATACGCTATTGTATGTGAATTTCTGGCAGGATTGGGTTCAAATGAGGACTGTATCTTGTTGCAATTAAATAGCTCATCCAGCATTATGGACCTAGTCCGATGAAGTCTAAATCTTTCCATTGACTTTAGTGGGCTTTAGGCCAAGTCCTATATCATGTTAAGTAGTGTTACACTGGGATGAGAAATATTTTAGATTGTGATTTCCTCTAAGATGACCATTCTTTAATGATTGATCCCTTGTCCAGGGATGTCTCTGAGTCCTTGGTTAGAGCAGAGATCTTCTTGCATCCCAGTATTTTCTGCTTAATCTTCCCCCCCAAAATTGTTTAGGTGCCCATTCCTCTGTCACCTTTCTGGCTAGGGAAAAATCTGGATTCCGTCAGCTACCTTGCTGCTGAGCATTGTACAAATACCAGAAGGACGAGACTGATTCCGCAGGGAGGGGCTCTGGCCAGCAAAGAGAGGTGCTGCTTATCCTGCCTAGTAGCTGAGCATCCAGCACTTTCAGTCCCTGCTGGCTCAGAAGCTAGACAGTTAGAACTAGAAATTGGGACTTGGCTCTCTTGAAGGACAGATGAGTGCGGCTCACAAGCAGAAATGTCGCAGTTACAACCAGGAGCAGAATTCTCCCCCAAAGTCTCAGGTTTTGTGCTTCAGTGAGGGGATGCAGGATCTCTCCTGGCATGTTCTCCCATTTCTAGAACCAAACTCAGATGAAGACTTTTTCAACCGTGAGATGTTCAGACAAGAGTTTTTGGTTTTTTACACTTCTGGCTTCTTGCCACAAGTTTGTTCTCACAGTAATTCTGGCTGAGGTGAGAAGATAGAGAAATCTCACAAACAAGTCTATTCCCATGAAATTTTCAGCCCAGTTTTACTGTGTTACATGGCTTGGATAAGCAGCCAGACTTTGGATGCCTATCTGAATCAAACTTAAACTGAAAGTTATTTATTAACGAGAGCTTAATTCTGCATACTTTTCAAGCTTTGTTTAAAGTCTATTCTGTTCTATATAGGTTCTTGTGCTGAGCACTGTAATATTTGAATGCATTAAGCAATGTGACTATGCATCTGTGACAGGGTGTACCAGGCCCTTTGTGGCCTTGGTGGAGACCCTGTGATCCTAAAACATCCTGCTCCAGGAAGGAGCAGCACAGGTGGGTCCTCCAGGCCTCATGGAAACAGTCAATCAAAGGCCAGCTGTCTCAGATAAAAGGAGCTGCAGGTCCTGAGCAGGTCAGTTCCTGGTGTGGGACCATAGGGGCAAGGCAGGGTGCTCTGCTCTGTTCAGAGTAACGCTGTCTACCATCTTCATCCACCAGGGTGGGGTGGAGTTTCTTAGCCAAGCAGAGATGATAGAAAGCATTACTCATGCATGCTGTTAGGAGACCTCAGCATCAGTGAGGAATCCAAGAGTACAGACAGAACTGACCAATGGGGGAGGGGAGAGAGTATCTTCAGCCAACGGAGACTGCACCATGGTTGCTAGCTCTTCTGCCCATCAGCATCAACTCAGTCTAGCTTGTGTTCAACTTCAGCCATGAGCTGATTTCATCCAAGCACAGGACCAGCTTGATGGTCATGTGGGTGAATGTGGTGAAGAATCTGTAGAGCTGTGCCTTGCATAGATGTTGCTGGCACTTGAATCCAAGTTGTCTGACCAGTTCACCTAGTGGCTGCAGGTACATGCTGAAAAGGACAGGGGAGAGAATTGATCCTTGTAGGATTCTACAACTGAGGGGACTAGTGGTGGTGGTACAATTTCCCATGACTACTTGGTAAGGGCAGTCCTCCAGGAAGGACAGGGGGGATGCATTGAATGGGACTATTGGTGCAGTGGATCAAAGCTATATAGTATCGTATTGATATGTTGTTGCCATAGACACCTTTCCATTCTCCGAGGTCTTCTAATAGTCTGGGTCTTGATCCAAAGCCCACTGAAATAATTGAATTAGACCCCTTGCGGACAGCGCACAAGACCAAGAGAGAACCTAAGTTCTAATCCCAGCTCATTGTGTGACCTTGGACAAGTCACTCTACTTATTCTAAGACCTGGCCCAGTCCCAGTGAAGCCAATGGGAGTCTTTCTATTGGCACCAATGGGCTTTGGATCAAGCCTCTAATGTTAAGTTATTCTGACTCAAAAAGACCAGGATACCAGTGCTCCCTGAAGCCAAGGGGAGTCTTTGGATCAGTCCCTTGAGACACTTTATGATGAATTAAAATCCAATTTACCCGAAGTTTCCTCTTAGTGTATTTTACGTTAGAGACTGTACTATTGCTAACAGACTGCTAGCTTTTTAAGTAAAGCAATATTACACCAGTAGTTAATGCAAGTAGCTAATTTTTATAAAAAGAAGCAACACTAGTAAAGATATAAGTGTTGTATTTCCTTTTTACAAATTTTTGGTGGCTGCCTTATATATTTTGCTTATACATTTATGCAATTATAGATACAAATTATTCACATTAGGTCTTATGCAGCCCTGGAAATGTATGTCTCGGGAGTCAGCATGTAATTTCCTTCTGCACAAATTGCAGAATTATGCAATGAAGTTAAGTACATTGAATAATGCTAATTTACAATTGAATTCCTATGGATTTACATATTACAACCACATTAATGCCAAAGGAATCCACGATATTGTCAAATAGGTTAATAACGGTTACTGTTAGCACAGTGGATGCCAGAGGAATTAATAATGATTAGCCACTTATTTTAAATGTATGCAGTTAACCTAGAAATTATGAAATAATTTCACATCAATATTTAAAAAGTTGTAGTGGCTGGAAAGCGAATGACATTTCTTTGTTATAAAGAGTTACCTGTGTAAATACTGCGCTACGGTACTCGGGCCTGATTTGAAGTCAATGGACAAACTCTCACTGGCTTTAATAGGCTTTGGATCAGGCCCCTAACGCTTTGCTCCTTAACAGGTTCAAACCTTCCTAGTGAGTTCTGTCTAAGTGCAGAGTTTGAAACCCTGCTGGAGGTTTTAACTATTCTCACTTTTATAATCCTAGAACCTCTTATCTTTTCTCCTTCCTCTCTTAATTTTGGTGGTGGTCTTTTTTCTTTCCTTCTTGCCCCCCACCTCTGTTCTTCCACACACCGCCAGGCTCTGACCAAATCCTGTTGCTTCTTGTTCTACAGCATCTTAAAAATCCCATTTCCCCTCCTCCCTCCGCCCCCCCATCTCTATTGCTAAAACTTGTATTCATCTCCCACCTTGACTAGTATCACCTTCTCTTCCCTGGTCTCAGCATATCTCATTATACCCCCCTCAGTTCTATTCACAATCATCTCCTCCTCCTGTTGCTGCTCTGCTCTTTCTCTCCTATTCTTGTCCCTTCAGTATCTTCTCACATTCTGCATTAAGTTCAGGCTTCTTGCCCTTGCTTTCAAGGCTCTGTGCTCCCCCTCCGCCCCGAATCCTCCGCTTACATCTCTACCCTCATTTCCATCTACTTCCCCCTCGCCTGCACATCAACATTCTACTCAAGCTTCCTTCCTGAATGCCTCCTTTTGTATCTTTCCCTCATTCCCCCCATTGCATCTTTTTCCACGTCAGCACTTATCCAAATCCATATTCTCTCTCTCTCTCTCCTTCCTTCCTTCTTTCCTTCCTCCAAATCTATTGAAATCAATGGGAAGACTCCCATTGATTTCACAGGGCTGTGGACCCTGGCCCTAAACGACTTGCCTGTCTTCTTTCCAACCCCTGTCTAAAACAACTAACCCTTGGTAATGTTTCAGGAATACACCACCAAAAAGAGATTTTAAAAAATCTGCACCACTTTGAGCTTGAACCTTCAGTTTAGGCATCATGTGTTTCTGCATTGTGTGTGGGATTTTGACCACAAGATCTTTTCAGTGATTATCTCCAGAGTACAAAGATAGTGGATGGGTTCTCAACTTGGGGGTCACAACCAGGTGAATGATTACCCAGTCCTTCCCATATTGCTAAATGGAGAGCTGGGGGGTCTCCTGGCTAGATTTAAGCTTTCCTTACTGGAACCCTAAGCCGTTTTTAGTCTCCCCGTCGTGATGCTACATTAAAATTCAGCTCCTCATGTCTCAGTGTTCACATATAAATAAACGAAGAGATACAAAAAATAAAACTGACTGTATTATAATCAGATTATGGATTGGTGTGGCAAATCTTATTTAAGTCTTTCCTGAGGAGAGAATGCAAATAACAAGCATACTGGGAAGTGGGGGAAGGCAAATAAAGGCAATTGAAAATGTATGAAGCTTGTCATTTGTACAAGCATTAATATTTAACTTTCCTCTTTCACAGGCTATTACCATTTGAATTTGTAGGATGCCAGAGTTCTCCTGTTTTGGATGAAACATAGGTTTGATCCTGGCAGCCTTGAAAGGTGCCCAGATTTTATTTTCTTGAATACAACACATACAGTGCGTTTAAGTCCACTTAACACCCAAGAAACATTTAGCATTGTTCCTAGAGAATCTTTCTATTGACTTCAATCAGCTTTTGCATTTGGCCCTTACTGGATTAGCCAGTGGGAAATTTATCTTGACCTTACCTAAAAGAATGTTGCTGCCCGCTCACAATGGGAGACATTAGTTGGAATTTCAGCTGCAGGAGTGTGTATTATTGCATTGACCGTGTAATTGACTTTACTAATTGGCTAAGCCTGTTCAAAGCATGGGGGCAGAATTGGCAGCTGCACAAAACAAAGTCAGGAATTTACCCCCAAGGACAGAGAGGGGCAGGAGGGAGAGGAAAAAAGGAAAGGGCATGTTTTTGTTTTGTTTTTTTGCTTCATTCAGTGCTGCTGTTAAGATGAATGCTTACAGCCATTGAATTAACATGTTTGTAAACAAAGTTATGAGTTATGATTTTGTGCAGTAGGGAAAAGAGTTAATCCATGACACCACTTGGTCTCTGAATAAGCAAATGGGTAATAAGCCAATTCCTCCCAGCCCCAGCTGGCTGGGTTGCTTTTTATTTTTCACTGGGAAAAACAAAGGCACACTCAGCCTTTGATTTAGGACAACCTTTTGATGAACAGGAATGGTATAAGGAGAATATCCTTCTAGTCAATTAGGAGGTGGCTGTTACAGGAAGATAAGGATTCTAATTTTGTAATTGAGTGCACTCTGAAAAGACAATTAGGAACTAATGTGATAAGTAATTGTAAACTGTAACAGCAGAAGGAAGCCGATTCACAGTCCTCTGTGAAAATGGTATTTGTGTATTCAAGTGATGTGTCTGTGCTTTATTTCCTCTGCATGTACGTTTTATTTATTAAATGATAGAAAGGATTTCTGTACACTTTTGATTAAAGAGCAGAAATCCAAAAATTGTTGGAGTGCAAACATATCTCAGCCTTATTATTCTCAGTACAGCGTGAGCATAATATTAGGTGGGACAATATTTTTGGCACTCGTGCCAGTAACCAAAAGCAGCATGGCCCTGATACATAGAAGAGCTGGACAACTGCTACTCCCTGGCCAAACACAAGTAGAAGGAGAGTAGGCGGTACTGCCTATCCCCACCAGGGGAGAGCAACATTTAGGGTCCGGTACTGCAAGCCCTTACTGTTGTATTAATTTAGATGGAATATATGGGCCAGTCACTGTCCAGTATTAAAGAGAGTTAAACGAGGTTCAGGGTTTGGTATACAGAGACCTCAACCTGCTCAACCATGGTGCAAACATTATTAAAAATCCTTTTAACTATTTATTAAAGATACAGAAAAGAGGGAAAAACAATTGAAGCATTTGAAATGTGAAGTATTAAGTAAGCCTTTTATTTTAACAACATTTCTTGTTCCCTTTCCCTCGAGCTGGAGAGAGTTTTAGAAGAAAAATCCTCCTTGTTTGACTGTCTCTTAGATGGTATCAAAGATGGTAGTAACTGTTCTTTTGGGTAAAAGAGAAGAAGTTAGGTGAGATAAGCTGGAGCTCTTGTTGCTGCTGTTATTAAAGTCCACTCCTCTCAGGTGGCATTTGGGATTCAACTGGAGCTGGTAGGGGTGGTGATGTCATCTGGATCCCTCTCTCTGGCCTGACTGATCAGGATGTCTCTCAGAATCAGGATAATGGAGACCCTGGGTTCCAGGAAACAATGGGGGGTGGCAGCCATGATAGGGAAGCTCACTCCAGTAGCCTCTGTCTGTTCTTCCCTGGTCTCCCCCTCACCCCGCCCCTATTTATTTAAGGGAAAAAGGGCATGGTGAGTGGAATAGCCCATCCCCTCATTATTTTGTCCACCAATTTGGTGTAATATATCCAACATACCCATTTTGGTTCATTAATGTCCAGTTTCACATCTTTTGTTTTTTCCACCCATGATTTTAACACTGTGTTTGAACCCTATCAGTAGGCCCTTTTGTTTACACTAATTCAATCTCTGTCTCACTTTCATACCTTTTCCCACTGACATTTGTTGTAGGTTATTGTGACATCTTATGAACTTTCACATATCCTTTACAGTTGAGCTCACAATAAGAGTAAATTTGTAGGCCCAGTTACCACGTTACTCACTTTATTCACATGAGAAATCTCATTGACATATTTATCTAAGGGCTCTAAGAAGAGGAAGGGTGTTCCAGTGGTTAGGGCACTACCCTAGGACTTGAGATCTGGGGTCAAGTCCCTGCTCTGCCAGAGACTTCCTGTGTGACCTTGGGCAAGTCACTTAGTCTTTCTCGTGCCTCAGTTGCCTGTCTGTAAAATGGGGATAATGGCACTGCTCTACCTCACAGGGATGTGGTGAGGCTAAATGCCTCAAAAATTGAGAGGCACTTAGATGCTTTAGTAGGAACCTGTAGGTACCTTAGATACATTAAATCTGTGGACTGAAGCTGCTCAGCTGCCTTAACCATTACCCCTCTTTAGCTAGAAGCTCTGTGTGAGGTCCCCTTGTAGAGGGTGCCCATAACCCCCTGCAGTGCTCTCTCCAGGCAGATATTAAACTTGGCTGAAACAAACAGCCATTTGGAATTCAGATGACTGTACAGAAACCCCCTCTGCAGTGTTCAGCTGGTTCTGGGTTTTCAATTCATCTGAACTGTCTACACAAACTACTTTAGCTTTCTTCCTACGGGTTTTAATAAGCTTTCACGATCAAGCATCAAAGCAGCTTCAAGTAGCTGAAAGTAAAAACAAAAACAATGCCAAAGGTCCCCCAAGAGGCCTTGCTTTATTAGTTTCCTACTGGCTCATTGACTCAATCCTCTTTGGGTTCCTTACTAAATAATGTACCCAAGAATTATGTAGAAATATATTGAAATGCTTTCACAAAGCTAAAGTCTAAAAGTTCCCCCATATGCTTAGCTGCACCAGCTTCCTGCAGATTCATAAACTGAAGTGTAATCAAGTACAATGTGCTCACTAAGGGCTGGACGGTGATGTTGGGCCTACAGCCCCGAGCAAAGCAGGGATGCCTAAGCTACATCATCTCAGGAGGCATCGGGACTCAAAGGCACAATATTGCCTCGCTTCTTCCTTGTGCATGGTTGGTAGCAATTTACTGCTGGGCTACACCAGCAGCAAATAACATGACTACTTGTACTGGTTCTGTTGCACTGGTCAACAAGTAGTAGGAGGTGGACAAAAGGCTCTTCTCATTCCCCACCTACTTGCCACCCACCTGCTCTGATATGGGAGAAAGTAGAGTGGGGTGCACAGTACCTGCTTATGTGCCAGCTGCCACATGAAAGATTAAACTAGGGAATTCTAGAGATCAAAGCATGAATGCTGTTGCTCGAGCAAAGATTTTCAGGTTGAGGTTGTAATAGTCTCATATCCTCTGTGGATTGGACAGAGAGGAGGACTTGTAATGAACACTTAGCAGTGGGTTACACTTAAGAACATAACATAAGAACAGCCATACTGGGTCAGACCAAAGGTCCACCCATCCCAGTATCCTGTCCTCCGACAGCCCATGCCAGGTGTCCCAGCGGGAATGAACAGAACAGGTAATCATCAAGTGATGCATCCTCTGTCGCCCATTCTCAGCTCATGCACACCCAAATTCAAGGGTTCCATAGCCTGCACTGGAGCATAGGGGATTGTTCTCCTCCCCCGGTAGTCCAAATCACAATCTAGCCCTAAGTGGTTATACCTATATTTAAAACAAAGAAACAAACTGAGAACACAGCAGAGAAACAGGCAGTAAAATAAATGAAGAAAAGCCAATATTTTACCATGATGCTCAGTCTTGGGTCATGTCTTTCTAAATCTTTGTACTCTCTTCCTGGAGTTTATTAAGCAGATGAGAGTGCTGATTTGATAACTAAGAAGTTGAACATTTTCCATTTGTGCTACACATGCGGTTTGGCTGGAAATTGCAATTGTCTTTACCCTCTGTTTTCTGATCTTTGTATGTGGGCAAAGATCAGGAAAGACTAGAATTTTTCTACCTCCAAGAAACATATCCTTAATATTTGATTATTTCCTTATCTTGTAGGTCAGATAAAAATAGTATTGATGTGCCATTGTTATCTTTATGTATTTTATCTAATCTAATTTAGCTAAGGTACTTCTAGACTGCTCTTCACTGTAGTATCTAAGCAGCATCTTATGCCTTGAGGAGAACATGTAACCCTTCTCAACTTAAATACATTTATTTTTTGAATCCAGCAGTGTAGGCAGACTCTCTCAGCAAACTGAACAGGGTCCACTGATTCTTTGCCTGCAGAGACCCCCCGCATAATTCTGATTTTTTTTTTGACAGCACTTAATTGTCAAGTTGTTCCAGACACCTTCCCAAGATTAGATTAAAAACAAGTTTATTATTTTGGAATGGAATTCTGTTGTTCCCTAACCTTCTCCTCCCCCACAACGATTCTCATCTGATCAGCAGCAAAGTTATTAACCTTGCCAAATACATTTTCAATTCTTTCCTCTAAAGTGGACATGGAAAACATTAGCTGTTTAGCTGTTGATACATTTACTTGTAACACTTCTCTTTTTTTGTGGTTTCTACATCTGGTTTTCTAAAGCTTTCTCCTGTGTCTCTGTCTCTGGTATTACTAACCTAGCTTTAAAGAAATTGGGCTTTTCTTGTTTTGCTTTACTGGACTATTTTTAATTAGCTTTTTGCTGCTTCATTATTAGTGCCTTAGAGGCACTTGGTATCTTGCCTATTTAATTCAATCTATTCCATAGTATTTTGTGCTTTTGTCTTTCCCCCTTCACAATTCTTTATCAGTATTGCAGCTAGTTGAAATTTTTCAAATTTTGAAATAAAAAAAGTTGGAAAATGTATAATGAATTTTTTTTTGCAGGCCCCCCATTCTGTAACCTACCCTGAAACTTGTAGCATTTTTTTAAATTTTGAATTTCAAAAAGAGGGATTTTTTTCCATATGTAAAAAAACTAAACAAAAGAAACCCCATGAAAATGCCCCTCCCCTTTTTTTATAATGAGTTCTAATTACTATGTTCACACATATTTCAACACAACTTTTAGATCTATGGAAGTAATTGGCACATTGATAATCTGATCCCTGACGCAACAAAATAATCCTTCAGGAAACTGCTTGTTTTAGGTGAAAACATTCTCCGCTTCCCTGATCTTCAGTTCAATTGGATCACAATACCTTTCAAAGGATCAGATTGTGAACCCCTCACAGCAGCTTCACTCACCCAGGTAATCCCATTGAAGCCAAATGAACTATTAATATGAGTAAGGTGTTCATAAATCTGGCCCATGACAAATAGAAGCTTTCCCTTTAAAAGGGAAAAGGAATAAACTTGCACACTGAGGTCCCAATCCTACATCTGCTTCATATGGAACAATTATAGCATTGGGTTCTCTGACTCGTTCTAGAAATGGATGGTGCAAGCCCATACGCTGGGGATATAGTTAGTTTATCGCTGCTGCAGTCAGATGGGTGCTTAATATGTGCCAGGTCTGACTGATTTACATCTTTCAATTTCCCCAGTCTAGAGCACTGGAGCTATTGCAGAAATGGGGCTGCCAATTTAACAGGTGCTAAACCTACAGTAATTTTGTGCATCAGCATTTTTGACTTGACAATAAAACTGCAACACTAGTGCAAACTGCTAGTACATGGAGCCTTTAGTGCCACCATAAAAACAGCATTGTAGGAAAATAGCCGTAAGGTGGGAATGGATGAGTAGATTCAAAGTTATTACACTGTACCTCCAAACACTGTCAGTGTGGGAAATCTGAACAAAATCCCAAATGTTATCCTTCTATTCTGAGCTCTGCTGATGTATGACAAAGGACTGTGTTGTAACTTTGTTGTAAATTTGCTGCTGTGGTGTAATTTGTCATATAATGCTTTTCTCCTGGGGTATGGCCTATAGTTCTCTATTCAAAGCTCCCAGTAGTGGTATTCAATTGCAGTTAAGTGTCCTCATACAAGGCAATTTTCTTCAAGCCTGCATCATTTCTCCTTTTGCCTGTAGATACCTCTTTGTCAAAGATATGCTACAGTCAGAAGAGCCCAAAGGTTACATAAATTAAACAAACAAACAAACAACCCCCCACCCCAGTTCAGACGTATGTGGTCACTACACTAAAAGAACATGACCTGTAAAAAGTGCAGGGACATTTCTTCATGTGCAGGTTATTTAAGATTACAGGCAGGCTAACGTAGAAGAACTCAAATTCCTATCAGATATGCCAGTTGCTTATTGACACACCAAGCTAATAGGTGTTGCCATGATTTTATATCATCTCTGAACCTATATGAATTTCTGAGTGTCACAATGCCAATTGAGAGGCACTATCTAGCATGGGGATGTTCTACACATAAACCCAGTCCAGCTAGCTTTGAAATCAATGGAAAAACCTCAATGAAAATTGCATCACACCCTTCAATAAGTGGGACTTTGGAAAATGAATATATTCCAAGAGAGCACTTAGCAGGTTAGAGATATGCCAGAGAGCTAAAATGCTTGTAATCTTCCAAAGTACTGAACAAGACAGTGTATAATCCCTGTGTGCTGAAAGCCATGTCAGAGTTTAGATTACGCTATTTGAGACCACTTCATTTTCTCTTTCTCTGAGAAATGTCCAGTTCTCCCGTGAAACATGTATAGAGTCCATCAAATGCAAATAATGAAGTAATGCTGAAAGCATACAAAATCAAACCCATCTGACATTAAATGTTCATGTCAAAGGTTGGCTCCATCTACTGAAGCACAAAACTTCGCACCATCCAGTTCTGCTAATTTGATGTGTAGTTTTAAAGCAGTGATCAAGTCACACGGCAGTTTGGCATCCTCTCCCACTTGTGTTTTGTACATTTGGAGTTAGCTGAACCTCTGAGGGTATATCTACACAGGGCTGGTCAGGGTCATCTGACTCAGGCTTGTGGGGCTTGGGCTCGGGGGCTGAAAACTTGCCGTGTAAACCCTTCACCTGCTTGTTTGGAGGGTTCCAGATCTCGGGCTTCAGCTGGAGCCTGAATGTCTACACAGTGTTGTGCTTTTGGCTTTTATTTTATTTTTTTAAAGCCTCACAGTCTGAGCCCCATGAACCTGAGTCAGCTGACCCAGGCCAGCCACGCCATGTTGCAGATCTTTCAACCCTGTGTAGACATACCCTGAGTTGTGAGTAACATTCTAGACTTTTTCTGGCTTCTGCACATATAAACTTTAGAATTCATCTCACTATTGATGGTTGGTATCGCGAGCAGTTTTTGAAAATTTGGAGCGCTCGGGATTTTTTAACTGAAGTTGGCCACGGCTTCTGATTTTTCACTTGCACTCCTTCCCTATTCCCTTCTTGCTCCAGAGGGAGGTAAGTTACTGCAGCCTTTGAAGAAGCGCAGCTTTCTTTTTGGGAATGGCTAACAACACTAGTCAATATGGGTGGGCAAGGGGAGATGGAGTCATGGTCCAGGTCAAGTCTATATCTTCTTTTGAGGTTCACCATCTTCAGTTAGAACTGACGTGGAGTTTGCAAGCATTGTTAGACCAGCATGACATGAAGCTAAAGGTGCCTCAGGGCAACACTCTGCTTACAAATACGACAGCAACAATATTGTTCTATTGCAAACCAATGCGTTGATTTTGTGAAGAAGACAAAAGGAGGAAGTGCTTTGGACATGTCCTGCTATAATACAACTAATGAGAGATGATCCTGAAACAAAGCCCTGTAGGCAAAAAACTCCCCACCCCTGAATGCTGGGATTTCCGTATCTGGCTCATCTGGAGGTGCTTAGGCCTGCGTCTAGGACTAACTTACCTACAGAATCCTTAATACCTGTGAGATTCCATGGGCATAGGTATAAAATAGAGCTACAATAATTCCCATTTGTGTCTGGGAGGACAAATAAAGCAAGTTAGCTGGTAAATGACCAAACAGTATCAAAATGATGAGCGCTGCCTAACAAAACATACTTGGATCATTTACCTACCAGGCAAGGTGAAGAGCAATTTAGATTAAAGGGAAATGTTGAAATAAGAACAAATGGGGATAAGCTGGCCATGAACAAATTGAAGCTGGAAATTAGAAGAAGGTTTCTAACCATTGGAGGAATGAAGTTTTGGAACAGTCTCCCAACAGGAGTTGCGGTGGCAAACAACTTAATTAGTGTTGAGAGAGCTGGACAAATTTATGAGTGTGATTTTTCTGACAGGATTGGTGTGATGGTAGGAGGCAGGGCTCAGCAGCTGAGGGGCTCACTTCCAAGTTGTCTTATATTCCTCATGCTTCAGGGTTTCAGCCAGCCACCTGCAAGGGTCAGGAAGGGATTTCCCCTCCCTGCATCATGTAGAGTAGGGGAGAATCTTCTTCCTCTAAAGCATTAGGGGTTGTCATGGCAGGAGATGGGACATTGAACTCTGAGGTGGCACTGAGTGCTTGGGTGACTGGTTCTTGTTCTGATCTTTAGACCATTAGTTACCATGTTTCTTAACCTGGTTTTGCCTGTCACTATTTTACTAACCTCACCAAGAAAGTCTTTGCTACTAAAATATCTCTTGACTGCAGAGTGATTTTTAATTACATTCAATTAAATGTGTCCCTTGCTTAAAAAGAAAAAAAAATCAAGATTTTTTTTTTCATTGATGGGGAAATACAAACGTCATCTAGAAATGATGTTGAATCGGACTCTTGTGGGACATTCATATCATTCAGAGGAGCTATCTGGGTTATGGGGCATATTGTTTGTTAGACAATAATAGCACTGTTGGGTTTTTTTCCCTCAAGCAGGTAAAAGCCTTTTGGCAATTTTGCACTGCTGAAATTCCTGTCACATACTGAACCTCCTTCAGAAAGCTAAAATGGCAGTACAAAATTAAACATTAAACGCTTCAGGGCTTGAGGAGACCCTACAAATTGTAGCCCTTGTGGGGAAAAAAGTGTGTCTGTTTGTATGCATGTATGTGTATTTATGTGTGTGGTTTATATGGAGAGTCAGTCAGGAGGCCACCTTATTCTGTTTTCCCTCCACTCATATTCCTCAGCCTATCAGTACAACCTAATTACTATGAAACTTTTATTCTTCTATACAAAAATAATTGCCAGAGACTTATCACTGAGAATTTGAAGCAGCACAAATTACCTTCAGCCTCCCTAAAGTCTTTGATGTACTGTTTGTTTGGAGTTGTGCTTGCTAGAGGGATGTGATGCTGTGGATATCACATAGATGAATTCCCTGCTGTGGAATAACTACCAGCTGTTTCTTTTAGAACTTTAAAACCCAATGATTCACTGCAGAGTCAACAAAAGCCATCAATATGCTCATTATCCAAACCAGGAACCAAATAATATAGAAGGCAGTGGAATCTTGACTATAATAAACAATGAGGACAGTTCTCAGCAAAAGAGAGGAAAAAGCAAGTATTTCTTTGCTAGAAATTATTTTTAAAATGTACATTTGTAATAGCTTAAATTAAAATGACACCTTTTCAGGAAGTTTAGCAGGTGCTGTCAATCTCGTATCCCATAATGAACTGTCTGCTATGCAACAGGCAGACCACTTTTCCTTTTCTCGCTTTTCATGTATTTTTAGTAGTACTGTAATTGAAACAAAAAGTCAGTTTCTCCAAGCCAATAGTCAGCTCTGATTTTAACGATGTGGGCTCTTCTTCTATTGCCTGTCAAGTATCATCAGATAAGAGCACCTGGCTACCACCAGCAAGATGGCATTAGTACTAGCAATTTGGGTGTGACTGCGTGGTGGTTTCTCCTGGGTAAAAAAATTAATTTGGGTATCTGTCATGATCTCACTGTGAGCCTAGAGAACATGATCAGAAAACACTGGCTGGTTAGCAAACTGCTTATGAAAATCAATGGCAGACATGACAGGTGAATCTTTGAAACGAACCTTGACTTCTGATTTCTGGGGTTTTTGTTCCATTAAATTATACTTGAAAAACGTTTCTAGTGTCTGGTGGCTCCCTCCCCTTTTAATTTAAATTTGAAAAGCTTTACCATTCTGTTGGACAAGGACTGGTTTCAATTCTTTTCAGGCAACAAACTAAATGTTGAAATTAAAAATGCTCAGTATTAAAGCAATACAGCTGCTTATTCTTTAGCTAGATTAGACATGAGATAGTAATGCTCTGTGAGTCAATGTCTCCATGCACTGTATATCATATTTGATGATTTTTGTATATTCCTTGTTATGATAATGCTCAAAATACCTAATCAGCATAACCACTAACCTGCCTGCAGTTTATACTAAGAGTGTTGTAATGATTGATAGTAGTTTGTATATGTTTCAAGAATTGTTAGTATTATTTATTATAAACCTAAAATGATACTTTAAAAAAAAAAAGTACTGCAGAAAAACAAACGTTTTTGCAGGATGATCTTGTGGCAACCTGTCAGCAGATGTTGATCCTGCAAAGAAAGGGTAGGTTCTGTTGATTCATTAATGCGGGTGGCTTGTTATCTTGCCCAGAAATAAGAGAGGTAAGAGTGGCTCTTCAGTGATGATCTTGGATGTGAGCTGAGCAGTCCTGAGGGAAGAGCTCTAGGAGTGGCCAAGCCTAAAAAGATAGTTTGACCCTGCACTTCATATTCTTCTTCTTGTTTTCTCTGTTCATAAAGCCAAACAGCTGGAAGGGTGTGAATTTGGACAATACATAATGTGTGGATTTTGACAGTTGGGCATATTGGCATCCTGCTCTCAGATCTATTTATGAAATCTCATTCCCCCGCTCCCCCAATTTGGGTTATTATATCAATCTCCAAAACATGAAGTTTCCTGTCTTTCTCAAGGATTCAGTTATTTGAGACCTGAAACAAGATGCAGTTGTGTAACAGGCTTCCTGATATTTAATGAGTGAGTTCTCTTTCAGTTACACCACTACAGGCCTAGAAACTAAAGTGGAATCAGGCCCATTTTATCTAAATCTGTACAGAACTTGATGTAGAGTTTACTTCTACAAAACGATGCCTTCGCATTTCTCACCAGTGTTTGGCTTTCTTGACTCTAAAGCATTTTCAAAACATACAATTACAAATTAGCATGAAGAACTGGTTTATTTTAAGGACAAAATAGAGACTAGGGGGGAAAAAAATCACAAGTTTTCCTCCATTTTGTTGCATTCCTAATTTGTAAAGTTAGCTGGAAAATAATGGACTGTTTAATTCTGGTTTGAGTCCGCAGGCTGTCAGTTTGATAAGACAAGCTGCTATTAATGTTGATCTGTTTCACAATTTTTCAAGACCTAACTGAAACTGTTACAATCAGGGTAACAAAGTGTTTCCAAGTACATAGATTGTGAGAGCTTCTACTGAACCTTTTCTGAAAGGAATTAATATACTGTATAATCCATGGATGGTGCATGTATCTAGTCAAAGCATTCTGCATATTTAATTCTTTTCATCCATGGGTTGAATAGTCAATCATTTTTTGTGGAGTAAGAAATCTAAATTTTTGGTGTCAGAGTAAAAAATGCCCTTTTCTTGAATAAGTCTGATATAGAAGAATGATGATGATCTCTGAAAATTATTATTTTTTTGTTGTTGTACTTAGAGGCTCAAACCAAGATCAGGGCCCCAGTCTGCTAGACACTGTACAAATACATCATTAGGCACAATCTCTGTCCTGAAGAGCTTGGAGTCCAGACAACAATATTGTTACATGAGGAGCACCTGACACCAAGATCAGACAATGTGAGACAATGGGTGGGATCCATCTCTCGTTAAAGTCAATGGCAGGTTTCCCATTGACCTTCAGGAGTTGGATCAAGGTCTACTTGCAGGGAATATGAACACAATATGAGATGCGACCTATGATTTGAGGAACACATTCACCCTTTTCCTCACTTTTCTCTTTCACTGTGATGCTGCACAGCTAAAAAGTAGCTTATAAAAGCAACCCCACCCACTGAAAGCTCCATGACCAGGACTCCTAGACTTTTCCACAATTCTAATAATAATAATAATTAATAATAATTTCTAACCTTGTTGACTTTCATTTGTTTAATCTCTCTTTTAGGATGGAGACTTGAGGAGCAAACATTAGAGTCAGAAATTCTGCTAGAGCTTATCATGAGGATAATCCATTCAACACTGTACTTGGCCAAGGTAAGAAATAAAAAACTATAAGATTTGTTCTGGGGCAGTGTATTTGCTGACTATAGGAAAATTAGAAGACAGAAGTCTCTGGTCTTTCATCTTCAGACCATCCAGCTAAAGCTTTAAGAAACTAGTTTCACTGCTGTTCCAGGTTAATTATCTTGTGGGCACTTTACAAGTTTTGGTGTAATTTGGCATAGGTTATCATATGACTGGTGGTTTCAGGCTGAGTGACGGGGATCAAGAGTGGTACAGAGCAGAAAAATATTTCATTGCCCTCCTTGTTACTCAGCCAATAGGTAAACAGATTTGTACACTAACGCCATCTTAACATTCACAAACATCATCAGTAAAAATGAGGCAAATTCTTCTCCAAGGCAGCATTTGAGCAACAGAGGTCAAATTGTGCTGCCGAGGTTATGGAAGAATTAATTTTCTTTCCTCAGTAGAACCAGGTTATTATTCATTTCCAGAAACCTTTACAGTATGATAGGATTTTCCAAAGTGAAAAGAAGATATTGGTATTCTGTTCTGAGGAGCTCCCAGGTCAAAGACAGACAAACAGATAAAGGATGTTGGACAGGTACAATAAAGTGGTCAAAGTGGCAACTAGCCCTGCTTTGGTAACACACGATTATGTTAACCTGTTTTTGCTTTAAAATAATAGGGGTTATAAACTCTGCTCAATTACCCCTCAACATTGGCATTTTCAGTCAACCAACATCCTTACCGTAAATTAGTGTACTTAAAATTGAAACTATTGGAGGCTATTCATTCAGGGCTCCAAAAGCATAAATTTGGTGCACCTATCTAATTATTTTCATCATAAACTAGAGTGTATGGAATGTGCCAGTGCATGAATCTCAAACATTGAGTAATTCCTTATTAAAAAATGAGACAGCCCATATGGGTGAGCAGATGAACTGCTGATAAACACTGTGAAGTGGAGCAGATGCATGAGTCACATCAAGGGTTCTTTATTTCTAATATTTACTACTCGTGAGGAGAGAGAATTAACTTGAATTCTACACCTCTGAAACTGTGTAGGTATGAAAAGCAATGATAGCATTATGAAACTGAGTCACTGGGGATGCTGCTATGGAAGGAGATGGATATTGCTTTAAGGACATACTGACAGAGAGTAAAGTAATACAGGTTAGAACAATATTAAGGGAGTGTTGGGTTTCTATCCTGGGTAACTTCATTTAAATGATAATAGGGTAGAATATTACTGTGCCAGTGTTCTATTATACTACCTTTATTGCTATTGTGCCAAATAATTGATGTAGATTGAATAATTTCATCCAATGAAGGTTAAAGCAGGAGAATGACAGTTGCTTACTATAGCCTGATAGACTCACTGCATTCAGACTGGGTGATGTGTGCTACGACTAAACCAATCAGAAGCTTGGTTATCTATAAAAGCACAGGCATTTGAAATCTTTTTATGAATGATCTAATTCATTTGTAACGTCTCTCTCAGGGCCCAGTCCTGCAGACATTTATGTACAATTAGCTAGTGAAACTGCACACATGAATAAAGATGTTCACGGGCGTAAGTGTTTACAAGAGCAGACCTTCGTTGGGTAGCCATAATCCGGTCCAGCATCTTTAATTCTTTTGAACAATATCCTTATATTTAACAGCTTTTTAGTGATGCTCTGCTCTCCGACTCTATGGGTTGGATCCAAAGCCCAACGGAATCTTTCCATAGATTTCAATGTGTTTTGGATCAAGCCCTCTGTGTCCATAGACAAAAGACTCTTACAACATGCTAGTTCAGAGCCATCTGTTGGGCAGGAGCTCTTTGCTGGGAGAAGTCTTGTAAAGAGTCTTAAGTTATTATGGAGATGAACACAGTGGGGTGATACCTCTTAGGCAATTCACAAAAATACAGTTTATTTCTTCATATCCGACAACTGACTTGCTTAGATTAGCTCTCATACCAAACTGTGATTTTCGCCCCCCATTGCCTATGTCACTTTTTGCTAAATGCTCATGTCCTTTTCCATGTTAATGTTTACGTGGGGGCTGTAATACGTTTAACTAATAAATTTCCCCTCCTTTTCCAAAGAATACTTTTATCTGTGAAAGTGGGACCTAAATTCTACAGCAAGACATTCTGGTTTCCACGGCACTCTGGTGACATAGACTGGAAATTCTGCAACAGCTTCATTTACATTAAAAAGGGGAGGGGTTTCTATTATTATTATTTTATTTTATTTTTATTGATGACTCCTAACTCCATTATGCTGTAGAAATTGTGAGGAGGAAAGGGAAGGTTTTGGCTGTTGCCTTGGTGGAACCATTAGCAATTACCTTTGATAACTCATGGAGGATGGGTGAGAACCCAGAGCACTGAAGAAGGGCAAACATAGTATCTATCTCTGACAAGGGGAACAAAGAACCACCCAGGAATGTATAGACTAGTCAGCCTAACTTCAATACCTTGAAAGATATTGGAATAAATCATTAAAGAATCCATTTGTAAGCACCTAGAAGAAAATGGGGTTATAAGGAAGAGCCAACATGGATTTCTCAAGAACAAATCATGCAAATCCAACCTAATTTCCTTCTTTGACAGGGTTATTGGCCTAGTGGACGGGGGAAACAAGCTATATCACATCTACTGGATTTTTAGTAAGACTTCTGAAACAGTCCACCTGACCTTCTCATAAGCAAACTAGGGAAATGCAGTCCAAGTTAAATTACTATAAGGTGAGTGCACAACTTTTTGAAAGACCATACTTGGGTTCACTATCAAAGTAGGAGGGCATATTTAGTGGAGTCTTGTAGTAGTCAGTCCTCCATCTGGTACTAATCAATATTTTCATTAATGACTTGGATGAAGAAGTAGAGAGTATGCTTATAAAATTTACAGATGACACCAAGCTGGGAAGGGTTCCAAGCATTCTGGAGGACAGGATTAGAATTCAGAAGGACCTTGGAAAAAACTGGAGAATTAGTTCATCAGCAAGATGAAATTCAATAAAGAGAAGTGCAAAGTACTTCACTTAGGAAGGAAAAATCAATCACACAGCTACAAAATGGGGCATATCTGTTTAAGTGGGAGTACTGCTGAAAAGGAACTCGAGGTTATAGTGGATCACAAATTGCATATGATTCAACAATAAGATACTATCCTTTTGGGTGTGTTAATAGGTGGGTCAGATGCAAGACACAGGAGATAATTGTCTTGCTTTACTAGGCACTGGTGAGGCTTCAGCTGAAGTACTGTAGCCAATTCTGGGTGCCACACTTTAGGAAAAATGTGGACAAATTAGAGTGACTGCAGAGGAGAGCAACACAAATGATAAAAGGTTTAGAAAATCTGACCTATGAGGAAAGGTTTAAAAAACAAAAAACTAGTCTTGAGAAAAGAAGACTGAGGGGGGGACCCACTAACAGTCTTAAACTCTGTTAAGGGCTGTTGGAAAGAGGACTATAATCAATTGTTCTTCATGTCACTGCAGGTAGGACAAGAAGTAATGGGTTTACCCTAAATCTCCCTTGCTGCAGAATGTCTACACTGCAATTAGACACCCACGGCTTGCCTATGCCACCTGAGTAGGGCTTGGGCTAAGGGGCTGTTTAATTGCATTGTGAATATTTGGGCTTGGGCTGTAGCCTGGGATCTGGGACCCTCCCCCCCTTGCAGGGTCTCAGACTCCAGGCTCCAGAGCAAGCCTGAATGTCTACACTACAATTAAACAGCCCCTTTGCCTTAGCCAGTAATTCTGAGTCAGCAGGCGGTTTGGGATTTTAATAAGCACATTCCTGGATATTTCTGCTAAAATGTTTAACAGGGAAGCAGTTAACGATGTGGACATTTGGATTGTCATCATAGGTTTCAGGGATAACACATTGCACTGAATGGGATAGTTCACACCTCTCAGAAACATTGTTTCAGGCTTTCTGCTTAACCCCCCTAGGCCACTGTACATTTGCTACACTTGATTAATCTTTTAAAGATTTTTTCTTTGCAACACTGAGGGTATAATAATATATAGGAAATACGTAATTTAACACGTACTTGGATTTTAGAGCATCGGGAACCAGGGGGTTGATTTTATGGCTAATTCTGCAACTGTGGCACTGCAGAGGACACAGGCCAGCATGCTGGATTAAGAAATTCACATAATGTCTCAACCGCCTGGTTGCTTGTCTTCATAGGCTTTTGAGAAAGTTTCGTTACCAAGCAGCTTGAGAGAGCCTCTTTGCATGTAGCCCAATAGATATAAATGTCTCTCAGCATCCCTATCTGATGTTTCTGTAAATATTAAAATCAACAAGGTTTATATAAACCAGGTATAATTCACATTGGACAAGTTCACATGCAGTCTGCTGCCACTTGTAATGGACGGTGTGCTCTGGATCGGGAACTGATTATATCTGACCCAGATTGTCCAGGACTATTGTGAGAGAACTTAATAAATGAGGTCAGTAGTCGTCAAACTGTGGTCCGCGAGCTCCATTCAGGTGGCCTGCAGATAGTTCTCTCTAAGGTGCGCGCCTGGGCAGCCGCACACAAAACAATAAAGGGTCACCCACCTAATTAATGGAGCCGCGTAGGCGTGGCTCCACTAATTAGGTGCCTGGACCCTGGAGAAGATGCACATGTGAGATGGAGGCGTTGGAAGGATGGCGGTAGGTGAGAGTGGGTAGTGGGGTGAGAACAGGGGGTGGGGAAGAATTTGGGAGCTGCAGGGCTGTGGCGGCCAGAGAAAGAGGCGACTTTCCCCAGATCCAGGGCTGTGGCTGTTGGGGGGAGACGGCCCTCCTTCCCAGCCTCAGCTCTGTGGCAGGAGAGAGACCCCCTCCCCTCCTTCCCAGCCCCAGCTCAGGGGCTGCTGCGGTGCGGGAGTGAGGGCACATTAGAAAGGTAAGGCTATTGATATTAAAATACGAGTAATGTGCTTTTATTTATAAAACAAAAAAGTAAATTATTAAGTTTTTTTTATATAGCGCTTTTATCCACGTTATTTACGTAGCTGAAGTTGCGTATCTTAGTTCGAACTGGGGGGTAAGTGTGGACCAGCCCTTAGTGAACTGCTTCTTATTCAGAAACCTGGGCTAATTCTCTGTGGTGATTCTCAGCTATATTTTTCACATAATAGTAAACACAGTATCTGGGGGCAAGGCAGAGTAAATGGTAAATAAGCTTTGTTTTTGGAGGGACCCCTTTTTATTTTCATTCCTCTGTGGGTTTCTCTTGGAGTGAAGGAAACTGGATGAGCAGCACCCTGTGAAACAACTTTAATTGCTTTCATTGCATTCCCCCATTGCTGACTAACAAAAATACCGAGGGGCCAGATCCTCAATTTGGGTGAATTGTCATCACAGAACAACTGAAGTTAATAGAGTTATGACAACTTGTGACAGCTGAGAATCTGGCCCCAAATATGTTTTTGTTCTAGTAGCAGTCGCTTTTAGTGTCTTTAAATCACAAGACCTGCTAAGTACCATTGACAGTAGAACATGTGCAAGGGCTGCCCTCCGTGTAAATCACTGTCAGAGTGTAAGGTAGCTTTGGAGTCTAGGGATCTGGCAGTATCCACATCTTCATATGCCTGGATGATGGAAAAGTTCAGGATGGAACTGAAAGTCCTGATCCAGCAAATCCCTTAAGCACATTAAGTCATTGTCCAGCGTGGGACAATTCATGCACTTAAAGTTAAGCACATGGTTAAGTGCTTTGTTGGATCCGTGCCTGAGGGTATGTCTACATTGCAATAAAACACCTGTGTCTGGCCCATGTCAGCTGACTCCAGGTTGTGGGGCTTGGGCTACAGGGCTATATAAAATTGCAGTGTAGTTGTATGGTCTTGGGCTGGAGCGTGGGCTCTGGGACCCTTCCCTCTCGTGGAGTCCCAATGACTACACTGCTTTTCGCAGCCCTGCAAGCTCAAGTCAGCTGATATGGGCCAGCCATGGGTGTTTTATTGCAGTGTAGACATACCCATTCTGCCCAAATATTTCATAAGCAATAAGGCAAGAGGATGTCATAATATCCATCCTGTAGGTCAACATGTGGAAACACCTTTCCCATCCTGTGGAAACACTGCTGTTAATCAAGGATACCAAAGGTTCTGCATTATTTACAAGCACAGAAGGAAGAATTCTCTTGAATGTGGAAGTTATTCTTAGCTGCAATCAGTAATACACATATAGGGTCCTGCTTCATACTAGATTGCTTACTGCTGTATGCATATAATTTTTTTTAAAAAACCTCTGTCAATATTGTTGGAAAGATGTATGTTTTTTTCCCTCTTCCTAGAGATCATCTGGGAATACTCAGTAATAAGTAATATTAACATATTCTGGATTCAGGCAGTATCCAGCAGCACTGTGTGTAACATATGTAGCTATGCCTTGCAAATTAAATGTATTGCTGTAGTTACTGTAATTCATTTTTTAAGATAAGTAGTGATATGTGTAGCTGCTTACATCTATCAGAGGGGTAGCCGTGTTAGTCTGAATCTGTAAAAAGCAACACTGCTGCTTACATCTAGGCATCCTTCATTCTTCTAATCCTCCCCCTTAAATATCAATATTCTGTGTGGGCTTTGTTAAAGAAGGTCTGTATTATGTGTATATACAACGTAGTTTTTAAAAAGTGTTTAGCTGTTCTAATGAATACCAGAGGAGATGAGACAGCATAAAACAAAAGCCTCTCCTGGAAATCGACAGTGATTATTGCTCTTCCTTTTGAAATCCAGACCTTTAGAGAACATTAATGCTGTAGAAATTTTGTCTATAATCCAAAATAAAAATACATTTTTTTTTACCTTCTAAAGGGAGTCACAATAGACCTTACTCTGTAAATATGCATTTCTTTTTCCAATGACACATTTAAATCCATGGGGCCAGATTCTCAGCTGGTGTAATTGGAAGTAGTGGGCATTTATCTTATGTTCTTATACTTCAATAACATTTCTGGGGTATATTTTGTTGAACGAAAGTAGCCCATAGCAGAGAGTAGAGTCCTGAAGTAATGTAACTGAAATCTATCAGTCCCCAAATTAAAGGAAAACTAAACAGCAAAATGAGGATCCAGCCCACTGCCTTTATAAAAAACTTTATCTTCAACTGGTGTAAGTCCATTTAACTCCAGGAATGGAGCTAAACTAATATACATCAACTGAGGATCTGACTCTTAATCTATGGAAATGACACCTGCTGTATTGGTTAGCCCTTTGTAAATAGCAAACTAAGACTCGCCAAGAATGACTGGGATTACAGTTCAAGACGGGGGAGAACTTGTGAGTTGCAAAAGCACGGTCTGATTTCTGCAGCTTTGCGGGGGAGGGGTGTGTATCTGTGGGGTAGGGCAAGGCTGCAGGGAGAGATGAAGCAGCCTGTAAGCTTCTCTCCATGGCATCCTTTCCCCCCTTGACCTTTGGAGATTTCTCTATATACACTAGTGCTTATACTGTCAGCATGAACCGATGTACTGCTTTCAAACCCATTGTGGAGGATGGGGGTGGGGAGGAAGAATAGGAGGCAGGTCAGCATCGTAAGAAAGCCGATGTGCTCTGAGTTAATACTTTAGACACTCCCTGTACAAGACTCCCTTAGTAGCTCTTGTTTCTCACGTTTATTTCCACAGGAGAGCTGGATCTTTTAATGAGCGGCTGTGCCTAGCATCCAAGCAGTGCTGCTGCCTGCCAATCAGTTTCGTTCATCATACTAAAACCTAGGCTGCTGCAAACCCCATCTCACAACTGCATCTGAAGAAGCCCTTTGTGTTTTCATGCTGTGCAAAGTTGCTTAGAATGTGACTTTTACAGAGTCCGCTTTTGGCTCCGGAATCTCTTCTAGCAGCAGTATACAAGAGTCTATGCGGTGAGTTCTGTGGTGCCTGGGCACCAGGAATATTTGAGGCCAGGTCTCTCCCTCGGCCCCACCTTCTGCCCCCCCGGTGCTCCCAGCCACGTGTCCCCCTTTCCCACACACCCCTTCCTGTCTCCAAACTCCCTCCCAGAGCCTGCACCCCTCACCCCTTCCTGCACCTCCTGTCCAGCCCGAAGCTTGTACCCAGCACCCAAACTCCATCCCAGAGCCTGCACCCCAGACCCCCTCCCCCACCCAAACTCCCTCCCAGAGCCTGCAACCCTCCTGCACCCCAATCCCATGCCCCAGCCCAGGGCCTGCACCCCAGACCTCCTCCTCCCCCCATCCAAACACCCTCCCAGAGCCTTAGGCAGGTGGGGGTGGAGTTTGGGGGGAGCGGACTCTGGGCATTCTGGGCACCACCAAAATTTCTACAAACCTGCCACCCCTGTGTAAGAGGGGATTTGTTACAAGGGAAAACTTATATGGCCAATTGCGCTCTCTCTCCTTTTTTTTTTCAACATTTTTTGTCCCCCCTCCCCCCCGTCTCTTCTGCCCTAATGTCATGCTGCTTTTATTACTGTTCCTAAGGATTACCACATGGCCCTTTGGATACCAAAAACTGTGTTGCATCAAAGAGACAAGTCCCCAGCTTTTGGTACTTTCAAAGCTGTGTTTATTACAACAGCAATGAATATGTGGCTGCTTCTGTATGTAGCTCCTGGAAACAGAAGTACATTAAGTGACAATGTTTTCACTAGCAGAGGCCCTGGGGACTGTCAGACAAAGCAAAAAGCCTACTAGAATATAGAAAACCAGGAGTTCCATTCAGTTAGTCATATTTTCATTGTGTTTCAGTTTTTAAAATGGCGTACATTGTTTGGCATATACTCATGCTATCGTTTGTGCTTTTTATATCATCATTTTTGTTTAAAGAATGTTTGAAAAGGCCATTTTAGATAGTAATTTAGGCTGGTAACATCAAAGGGAGTTAGGCACCCATTGGAGGTAAACAGGAGTCGGGAACTCAACCCCCTTTGGTAAAGTCATAGTCCTAATATCCGTCACTAGCCCAGGAAATCAGTCTGTAAATAGATTGGGGTAGCCAGAAGGCAAATTATTGTTTTCTTCCGATAGCCTCGAATGCAAGCACACACTTCAGTAATATTCTACCTACAGTGGAAGCAGAGCTTCCCCAAATATGACAGGATAATAGTCCAAGTTTTGGAGGGGAAAACAAGAAGGGAGATGAGGACACTCCACTATTAGATCAGAATGTTCTGACGGGTTTGCAAAGCGCATACTGAAATATATCATCATTCCTTTGCTCTGTGGCTTCCATGTTGTTTTGACAAGACCAGCTTTTGGAGCAAAGTTATAGCTTGCTAAAAATGGCTGTTACTTGTGCTTGGTTTTACTGTATTGATGCCCTTATTTGAGGTATATGATCCGTAACAGTGATTCTTAAACTTTCCTGTATTGTAACCTCATTTTACAACAGGAAAAAGTTTTCAGGATCCTCCTTTCTCCTGTGTAGCCATGCTATTTTGAGTTTTCTGAAAGCCAAACTATGTGGATGCTGAAATGCCTAGGGCCGCATGGGATTTGTTGTTGGATGATTCATGCCTTCAGCATTCTCTTTTGTAGGCTGGGCTTTTTGGTCAGATTACATCTCCCATGATACCCCCTGGTCTCCCCTCTTGGTGAGGAGAAGCAATCAAATCATGGCAGGGAGCACAGGATCCTTATGGCCTCTTCTGACCTCTCCCCAGAGTCCCTGGGCAGATCCAGACACTTTGCCTCCTATTGGAAGGCTGAAGGAAGGCTGGGCAGATTTATACTACTATGTATGTATATGAAGTCTTGTTGAAAATTTGCCATCAAAACTGTTTTTAATGGCTAAATGGGATTTTAACTTTTAATTTAAAAAAAAAAAGGAAAATCCCATTTGGCCATTAAAAACAATTTTGATGGCAAATTTTCAATGACCCTTATGCATAACCATATTTATAATCATTTTTAACTCTAAAGCATTACTGAGGTTCTGTAAACTGCTCTTTTTGGCAATCTGACATCAGAACTTGAGATGGATTGGTGGATGTAAACAGAAAGACCCAAGAGTGGAGAAGGTCAAGTCCTGTCTGTGGGATTCCATGGAAGGAATTGAATTCAGAGTTTGGCCTACAGCATATTGAATGGCATTTGAGGATAAGAAAGTGAGGGACTACCCTGGTGAGATTTTTAACTCTTAACATCCAAACAGGTGGGTTGTCAAGTGGTTAGATTAGGGAAAGAAGAGTCAGAAGTCCTAGCTATTGACTTCAGACATATCCCTTAACTCCAGATATTGCAAGTTTGCCAGTTTGTAAAATGAACAAAAAGCCCCAAATGTTTTTCTCCACCTGTGAATCATAACTGAATCTTTCTGTTTCCAAAGTGCTCCTCCAGGCACTTTCTAGGCCACGGGTGTCAAACATGTGACCCACTATGGGCCAGATCTGGCTCACATTATATAGTTATGTGGTCTTCGTGACCTACTCAGATTGGGCAGAATCTCAGTATTCATTTAAAAATGAAAGTGAAGTTTCTAGCCCTGCTGGTTGCAGAGACAACTTCCAGTGAGAATTGATGTCATGTTGTGTGCCTGATTCTACAGGCAGCCTGAAACAATGAAGCCTCCCATCCCATATTAATCTAATTGAGGTGTTGACTCTAAAGCTCCGTGATTATACTTTGATGTCCACCTTAACTATTCCCTCACTGATTAGCATGTCGGCTGGAATGGGAATGAAGCACTGAAGGGGTGGGAACTTGGGAGTTGTTGCGAGAGGAAAAGCAGACACATGCAAAGACAGAGTGAGAGAAACAATGAAAGGAGGATGAGAAAGGAATAAAAAAGTAAGAGAAACAAAGATCAGAAGTAGTGGTAGAGATCTGTTTCAATGTGACAATAAAATACTGAACAAATAAAAGTTTAGTTATTTAAATGAAGGTCATGTTCTCCCTTTGATCTGTATGCAACTCCTCCCTTCCCCCCACCCACTGACATCTGAGGGAGAACTGCTGTGAATTTAGGGGAGTAATGAAGTCCTGAATTTATATCCCAGCCCACAGACCATAATTAAACATGGAATCCAGCCCTCACCTCCAAGTGCATTTGAAACCTCTGATCTAGCCACTTATCTCCCCAAAGTCAATCAAATGTGATGTAGTCATCACTTTATTTTGCATTCCAAGCAATGTGGGGAAATTGCTTTAGGTTTCCACCATTTGTCTGATTTGTAATTACCGCATATACTCATTCATAAGCCGAATTTTTTTAGTAAAAAAGGGAGCACCAGAGATGGGGGTCGGCTTATGAACAGGTATAGAGAGGGAGAGGTGGGACACAGCCCCTCCCCCCAACAGAGGGAGCAAGGAGAGGCAGCAGAGCCAGAAGGGAAGAGGCGGGGCCAGAGTCTCTCACTTCTGGCCACGCTGCTCTCCCCGCAGCCTCTGAAGCAGCTGCAGCTCCGGGGCTAGCAGGCTGCAGCCATGCCGCTCGGCCCTGCCCCCCAGAGCAGGCTGTGGCCATGTCACCCAGGCGCTGGAGCACGCTGCAGCTGGGCCACCTGGCCCAGCCTGCTGGAACATGCTGCGGCCGTGCCACCCAGTCTGGCCCGCCGGAGCAGCTCCAGCCAGGTCAGAGACATCCTCCCCTGGCCCTCCCCAGATAAGATGGGAAGGGATGGGATGGGGAGAGTGGGGGGGTCCTGGGCTAGGGGTGGGATCATGTGGGGGGTGGTCACAGCAGTTACTCCCCTGACTCCCAGCTTCTCCCCCCCAAAAAAAAATTTCCCCACCAGTTGCTGTCCTGACCCGTCAGGGTAAGCAGCTGGCGCGCTGGGACACTTTGTTTACTTAGGTTTTCCTCCGTGCCTGCGGACGCTTGAGGTAAACAAACCATCTCGGACCACCAGCGGCTTATCCTGATGGCCCAGGAGCCAAAGTTTGTTGACCCCTGAATTATAGGGTCGGCTTATGAACGGGTCATAAAAATTTTCCATTTTTACTTATCCATCTTGGGCGGGGGGGACGGCTTATAAACGAACCAGCTTATGATCGAGTATATACGGTACTTTTTACATACATACAGCATCATAATAAAATTTCTTTGACTCATGCCAACCATTGACTCCAATGCAAAGAATATTTCGATTAAGTTTAGCATTTCGGATAGGAAGTGATAATTATCTGGTGTTGACAGAGCATTCAATTTTCTAGGTCTGAAGTTTACAAACAAACCCCACATCATTGTGAGGCACATTAGCAATTGAAATACCCTCCTAAATCACTGTCTCTGTAATGGTATGTCTCTGCAATCAATCTTCCGTTTCTCTAAAAATAAATTTAGGGGGAATTTGCATAATTGGCCGTGTTTGATAAAAGTCTGATGTATAATGTTGTCTTTTAAACACACTGCTACCTGGAATCATGATGAAATGTCAACATGTGGAAAGTAAATATAAAACAAACATTCAGTAAAGGATGCAGCTGACAAGAGGTGAGAAATGGCATCTAGTTTTAAGGAGAGTTACAGTTTGATCTAAATTATCTTTGTCATGACAACATAAACCAAGGAAATTCTGAATATTATACAGTAGCTGAGTGTGTGTACCTGGTTCTACTGAACCACATTGTACTGTTATGCCTGACAGGTGCCTGACAATAACTTGGTTTTATGTTTTGCAGTTGTCGGCAGATTAATGCTCCCTCGTTCTTTAAAATGAAAGGAAAATTTGCAGCCATTTCTTCCTTGTTTCATGAGACAATAGGCATAATCTCAATGTTATTATGACATATGTGATCTTATCCTGTTAATAACTCTATTAATCTCATACCTGTAATCTTATTCTGACAGACCAACAGCGAGCAGCTGGAGAGCTCTGCTGCTAATACATTATCCTTTTTCATGTATGTGACCTCAATGGGAACTGGATCAGGTCCATACAGAGCACTTAGCAAGAGAGAAGATTCTCTGTCACTAACCTGATAGGTAGGAAAACAGCTAGTGATACACTGATTAGCTCAGTGGGTCTAAAAGGGTCAAGGGCTATTTAATTCCACCCATCTCGTTACTCCAGGAGCCAAAATATGATGGAAAACTAACCATGCTCTTTGTTTTTTCCCTTGATGCATGTGTAATTTGCACAGTTTTATTTTTTCAGTGTGTGCAGGGGTCATAGCACGTGGTGTAGCGGTTAAAACAAGGGACTGGAAGTCAGGATTCCTAGGTTCTATTTCCCACAATTAATTGTGCACTCAAAATTGGAAGGTGGGTTGCAACCTTTTTAAATGTGCGGACCAATGTACTCTATTTTAAGGAGAGAATGGTGTTTATATACTACATTATCTATACCTCTTTAAGCACCGTATTTCCCTACAGCTGTTACTGCTACTGAGAGACCTGCAACTGACCCCTTTGTTGGAAAACATCCTGCACTTGATTTCAGCAACCTACTTTGTAACCTTTGTTTGTAAAGGTAAATTGCCATATTGTCAACTGTTAACATGATACTCACAGATGAAGAGATCCAACTGAGTTGACAATTTACTAAGCTTTGTGCACCCCAGGCAATTACATTTTCCTCACACATCCCCCAAACCCCTGGTCTGAAATGCATGGCTTTATTATTACAGCAGTAGTTTAAGATCTTTGGTCCATTTAATGTGATTAGGTAGTGATAGTCAATCCAGAATGGGCGTGGCCTGTTGAACGCAAGTCCCTTTCCCCTCTAAACCTCTTGGATCCTCCTTTCTAATACTTCAAGATTTAAGATGTAGAAGGCCTGAGCATTTGCCACTTCCATTGATTTCACTTCTGAAAACTAGGTTCATATAGTATAGTCTTTCGGAGAATCTGGAGTCCACCCAGTCAGTGCTTAAAACATTTTTTAAAAGCAAAAGAAAATGGGAATCTAATTTTAGGCTCTGGCACATGAAACATCAGGGATTTAATATTTAGGGTGTTAAAAATTTCACTATACACCCATGCACTGTTGAATGGTTTTTACAGGCCGTGACATTGATATGCTAATTGTACCTCCAGTCTACCACATTTATATAAAAGAAGGGACAATACATGTTGCTCTGTTTTTAAATGTAAACCTCATTGACCATTGCGTTTCGCCAGCCTGAAAGTAGGACAAACTCCTCTGTGTTACCATCAGTGCCTAGTAATGTCTCAACTGCAGTGAGATAAATGAGAAAACAGGTCACTTTTTTACTCTTCTGTGATGATACAAACAGCTTAAATTTCGTAGTCTGCTGACAGCTGTGTCATAACAAAAAGCTATGCACTCTCTCACCCTGGGGCTGTATGATACACCGCACCCTTACCACACACAAAGAAAAGATGGGGCAGTTCTGTCAGCTTGTGACCTGGAAATGATCTGCCCTGACCCCCTAAAAGTGTCTTTCATAATCCTTTGGACATGCTACTTTGGTGCTTGCCTCTCACATAACTGAGAGTCTGAAAATAGGTATACAGGAGGCTTGTGCACCTAGTGGCCACTGACTTATGACCCTGATTTTCCAGGTGTTAAGAGAAGGTAAATGTGATGGGTTGGATCACAGAAACCCCCTTGGGACTGCCAACTGATGTGCCAAGACTACTTCTGCCCCTGCTTTCCTGCAAGCCTGGGACTCTAGCACCCTGTCTTGTTGAGCGAGACACGCCAGTCTGCTCCAACACAGACCCAGGGTCTGAACCATGTGCCCCAAAGCTGCAGACTTAACTGAGAGCACTTACAGAAGTGTTCCAGTCTTTAACACTCAGATGCCCAGCTCTCAATGGGGTCTAAACCGCAAATAAATCCGTTTTACCCTGTATAAAGCTTATACAGGGTAAACTCATAAATTGTTCACCCTCTATAACACTGATAGAGAGATATACACAGCTGTTTGCCCCTCCCCCCCAGGTATTAATACATGCTCTAGGTGAATTAATAAGTAAAAAGTGATTTTATTAAATACAGAAAGTAGGATTTAAGTAGTTCCAAGTAATAGCAGACAGAACAAAGTGAAATACCAAGTAAAATAAAATAAAACATGCAAATCTAAGCCTAATATAGTAATAAAACTGAATACAGATAAAATCTCACCCTCAGAGATGTTTCAATAAGTTTCTTTTGCAGACTGGACACCTTCCTAGTCTGGGCACAATCCTTTCCCCTGGTACAGCCCTTGTTCCAGCTCAGGTGGTAGCTAGGGGATTTCTCATGATGGCTCCTCCTTTGTTCTGTTCCACCCACTTATATATCTTTTGCATAAGGCGGGAGTCCTTTATCCCTCTCTGGGTTCCCACCCCCTCCTTCTCAATGGAAAAGCACCAGGTTAAAGATGGATTCCAGTTCAGGTGACATGATCACATGTCACTGTAAGACTTCATTACCCACTTGCCAGCACACACATAGACAGGAAGATTTGCAAGTAAAACAGAGTCTACAGTCAATTGTCCTGGTTGATGGGAGCCATCAAGATGCCAAACCACCATTAATGGCCCACACTTTACATAATTACAATAAGACCTCAGAGTTCTATTTCATATGTCTAGTTTCAGATACAAGAGTGATACATTTATACAAATAGGATGACCACACTCAGTAGATTGTAAGCTTTGTAATGATACCTTACAAGAGATCTTTTGCTTGAAGCATATTCCAGTTACATTATATTCATACTCATTAGCATATTTTCATAAAATCATATAGAGTGCAACATCACAGTAAATATTAATTATGTCTGTTGTGCTATATGTTCTGTAGGTTCCTGAAGTCCCTTTGGGGGGAGGGATTGGGGGGTAGAGTAACTTCAAGTCCCATGATCCTCTCCTAACCCACAACTCATGGGCCCTAAGAACATGACCAATGTAATTCAAGCAATGATACATAACATCCTTAGCTGTCAGTGATTTACAAGGGAAGTTCAAATAAGGTTCCCAATGCCATGGCAATGTTAAAATTAAAACAAAAATAAAACTGCTACACATGATATCTTCAGTGTGATGATCTTACATTGCAGAAGAACCGTAAGACACCTAATTTCCATTTTCTCTATAGATATGTTAGGAAATCAGTGAATGCTTCTGAATGGCATTTACACTGAGGACAGGGAGTTAATGAGCAATAAAACAAGATTGCGTAGTGGAATGAAGAAATTATCATACAGTATTATACAGAGCCATACTTTGTTTCATTTTTTGTTTTTGAACCATGACAGCATCATTAAAGAAAAACTTAATTCATCCTCTCTTTCTAGCTGAAAGAAATAGTCATGCCTGTTTTGTATTCTAATTCCAATTCTTTATTTATTTTTAAATCATCTGATACTTTTTTCTAAGAATTGAGGTTGATGGGATTCCCTTCCTAATGCAACACATTGTAAGAAGTAACTTAATCTGCTTCTGCATTATATACAATATGTTGTAAAATGTTATAGTCATCCTATCATAGTAAATGATGACATTTCCCATCATTAGCATGTATATTAACCTGACTGTACACATAAGCGGGGCAGGAAAGCTTATTTGGAATGAGGAGATGGACAAAGCCTTCTAGCGTTGGCAGAAGCTGCTATCCTATATTTGCACTATGGACCAGATTTTATACCTGAAGGGTATTGTACACGATCTCACTGGAAATGCTTGTCGAGTAAATTACTAGTCAGTGGGAGTGAGGTTATCACAATCTGGCCCTATATATTCATAGGTCACTGAGGGGATTGGATTATTTTCTGATTCTTCTTCTTGGCTAAGGATCTTTTAACCTTCTGTGTGACCTGAACACCAAAACAAAAGTTCCAAGGACATGAGCTAACAGAGGCAGCCAGATATTAATTTTAGAACACGGTGTGTGAAATCCTGCCCCGGTTGAAGTCAATGGTAAAACTCCCACTCAATGGAGCTAGGGTTTTTGGATTAGTTTCCTCCCCCTCTCCTCCAATTGCAGCAGCAGAATAGACCAGTGACCTCAGCAGAGTGAACCTGGTGAGCTCTGCTTAGTCATACGGTTGGATTTGTCAGCCCTGATTTCTCATCTGGGCTAACAGGAGTGGTATATGCAAATCCATCTTCTGGGAGACTGTGGGAGTGAGTGTCTCATGTTACTTAATAGTAACCCCTCTGATTGATTGGGCCCTGTTAGTGCCAATCTCTAATGTGAATCTGGCTAGTCCTCCATGGCCAATAACCCAATGGGTTCATTGGAAGGGTGCATGGAAATATGTAAATAAGGAAAAAATAGTGGTGTTGACATGGATACAGCTACAGATGTGTAGGACTTTTTAATTCAAAACCTCCCATCTGTTGTCTATGGATTCCTATTCTGGCTACCTCTTGATGAGCCCATTGTTTCTGTCCTGGCTAATTACTGCTTCATTACGCAATTTGATAAACTGTGGGAAGCCGTCTTCTTCTTCAGTGTGTAGTAAAGAAGCTACATGAATATTTGTGGGTCACAAACAATGTTCTTCTAAACCCATGTTTAAAATGAGTGTGATGGGTTACATGATTTTATCCCTGAAGTGTATTTTCTTCATCATCCTTGAGGATGTACATGTGCAGACAAGGAAGCTGCAGGGGGAATCTACATCTCACTGAAAACACCTGCTCATAAAGAAAACATTGGTGGCAAAAGTCCTGTTTGGTTTTTTACTGGTCTCCTCTATTCTTTGTTTACAGCATAAAAGCACAAATCCAGTCACTGTTTGTGCCTGGGAAGCCTGAACTGCAAGTTAAGACACATCTGTTGTAAATAAGAAAGGACAATTTTTAGAACACGGCTGTCTAATAACAGGAGAAGTGTCCCAGAGGAACCTAAGATTTTTGTTTTGTGCCCTTCGCATACTCTTGCTATTGCAAAAAACGTTACTCATAAAAGAGCAGATTCAGCTGCTGTAAATGGGCATAGCTCATTTGACTGCAATGGAGCCTTGCTGATTTCCACCAGCTGAGGTTCTGGCCCTTATTTTCTTTTCTACAAGGAGTCTTGAGTACGTAAGGCGATCTGGCTCTGATAACAGTTGTCTCTGAATCTAGCAAGTAGCTAGAAGAAATATTTTACCATAAACCTGGCTTATATCTCGCAAAATGACTTGTTGAACCATATTATTGGTTGGAGGCCAAAGCTTCTGTCCTTGCCTCAGGGCAGGATTACAGTTTGTTGAATAATGTTTCTTGAAGCTTGTTTAGGCAGCTTCAAAAGCCTTTTTCTGTTATTTCCTGACTCACTCCATGGATTACTCTGCTTATAATGGTATCTTGACACATTAAAAGTGGGAGGTTTTTGGTTATGTTTTGTCCCCCTCCCCCCTTCTCGTCTGTGTGCTGTACTCCGGAGGTTCCATGATTTGGTTTGCAACTTGTTGAATTTTCAGATATCACAGTGATGAGTGTGGCATAAAAGCGTGAAGGGAATTGTCATGTCCTGCAAAAGCAATGAACCCAATAAATGAAGGGAGGGATTTCTCAGGGGCATGGCCCAACACAGTTGTATTCCTTACTCTGTGTGTGTGTGTGTGTGTGTGTGTGTGTGTGTGCTCGCACGTGAGGTGTGTGTGTGTTTTTATTACACCATTAATTCTAGTCCTGGTCCTACAGTTAGATCAGCCTGGACACCTACTTGCATATAGCTCCATTTGACCAACTGACTTCAGAGTCTTTTTATTTTGAAGAGGAAGTCTGAAAAAAGGTGTGTTGTAAAATCTAAAGAAGGAAAGGTCTGGTCTGAGCACAAAAAACCTGAAGAAGAAAAACCTGGTCTGGCCGTAGGTGGTTAGGATTTGTGAGCTATCAGGTCAAGTCCCTGTTTTGTCAGTGTGATATAGAGCAAGATTCTAGAGCAAAGGCCTGAGCTTTAGTCAATCTGGGACCCAGAGTTCAAGCCCTATTGCTTTGCAGTATAGATGCAGCCCCCCTGGACTCGTGTTCTGGGAGGCCACCAAAAGTATTTCACAATCCCACAGGCTAACTATCTTTGTCCTCTGAACAGTCAACTATGATGGACAGTCAAGTTTTCCCATAGTGCACAAGGTACAAAGGGCTAAAGTGGCTACATTTTGGGAAGGCGCTAGGAAGTCTGGGATATGGGAAGTTGGACTCGGGCCTACATAATGCAGTGTCGATGCTGGAGTCCTAAGTTGGGAACCAGAGATCAACAATTCCTAACCTGAGGTTACACATGAGTGTAGATGTTCAAGTCATATGTTAACAAACCCAGGATCTCCTAGCTTGAGTTCTACCAACTCTGGGCTTACATTGCAGTGTAGACATGCCCTTAGTTTCCCTATGCCTCAATTCCCCATCTGTAAAATGGGGATAATGGAACCTGGTAAGACATGTAACATTTCTGCCTCATTTTTTCCTGCCTGTAAATTTGGGGTTATAATGTTTAATTTCCTGTCTGAGAGTGGTGTTGTGAAGATTATTATTTATGAGCTGCTCTGGAGATGAAAAGCACTAGACAAAGCCTCAGTCCTGCAAATTGGGACAGCCTTTCACAGCCACAGGAAATGCCAATTCAGTGAGGGTATCACATGGATGAAGGGGTCCATGTGGATTGGCGAGTTTGCAGGATTGGGGCCCAAGTTCTTAGTAGAATATTATTGAAGAATAAGATTTTATTTCCCATTTGATACTCTGAGGAGATGGATAAAGTAAGAAAATACCATACAGAGCAGATCCTCAGCCAGGGTTATGCCAGTTCACACCAGCTGAGGTTATGGCCCTGTCTTTGAAGTATCCCCCTCCATGTTTTAAAAAATGAACTAGCTGTTTACTTTTTTCTAATAGGTGAAAGAACAGCAAGTCAGAAAGGCCTCTTAATGCCAGTATGCATAAATAGCTGAGGCTGAGCCCTTAACAACAGCTCTGCTTCTGCTATCACAGAGCAGAGCCAAGAGGACAAGATCGATCTCAAGATAAAATTGTCCGACATTTATAATCAACTCTTAACATGTTTAGACATATTCCTTATTGTCACAAGATAAATTGGTGCTTTATGTAATGTAGGAATTTACTATTTTGAGATTATTAGTTTTAGGCAAATTGACTCTAGATGTATTTATCTCCTGCTATTAAAAAAAAAAAAAAAATCTCTGTGGTAATGAATCTACCAGCTTCAGTATTTTGCACAAGGCACTACCCTAAACATGTACATTGCTAATCAGGACAGCAAGAGATTGGGGCTCTTTCAGTGTCTTCTCTATGTGGCTATCGGGATTAAAGAGAAGGGTCTTAGAAAGAGACTTATTCCCAATTGTTTTGCTTTGCCTGATGAACCTCAGTAGGTAATATATTACACACCCTCTTGAGTAATTACAGATTGAAACCAAGATACCTCGACAGGCCTATAAATAAGAGACAGATAAGAAAGGAACAACCTTCTTAATGACCTCTATTCAGTGTAAAAGTACTATCAGATCAATGTATGTCTAAAGTTGGTATAGGAATACAGCTGCATTGATTCTGAATTATAACTAAACTCTAAATATTTAGCCTAATTTGGGTGTTGACTATTTTTTTGCCATTTCATTAGCAAATTGTTTTCGAAGGATATGTGTTTTCTATATAGTTGATGGACCTTAAACACAATGCAATCTTTTTTTCTTTGTGTCACATCTTTCCCCAGCTGATATATATAAAAATTGAGTTCCTTGGACTTTGTCGCTTGTTCTCTGCCATGCACATGTACTATCAGCACTCACGGAGTTAGAATTTTTCAACAGTTCCATATTTTGAGCACTCAGGGCCTTACTCTGTAAGTGTCTTTGTGTCCTCCCCTTCTCCCGCCCCCCTCCCCCCCCCCGTGCCTTTGCTGAATACCGTTGACTTCAAGGGCGCTTAGCCTGCATGAAGTATCTTATAGCATTAGAACCTCTCTTAGTTCTCTGTTAACCATGCAACAGGACCAGAAAAAAATGGTAGGAGTTCGGTAGAATATGACTTGGTTCTTTAAATTCTTTTGGCGCATGCACTTGGCTCTCTGATACTAGGCTGCTAAAAATTTTAATGTCCAAAAATGCTTATTTTCTTCTCTCTTTTTATCTGTAAAAAAAACATAAAGAGCTGCACACTGGGATTTAAAGGCAGGAATGATGACTTAGTTATATTAATTGTGGATGATCTATGTGAATCACAAAATGCTTGACATCTTCCTGTTTAGAATCAGCTACACCCAAATATTTTTTTATGCTTCTCTCTGCTTTCAGTAGATTTTGGTAGATAACAGGTGTATCAGTCCTGGTCAGAGTTTGATGTTAAAAGAGTTAAAATTATCTCCTTAAGCAGGGGTTGGGACCAGAGAACGCAGTGGGACCCCAATTATGGGGCGATCTAAGGGATTACTGATATCTAGAATGGGGGGATACAGACGGTTATGTGTTTTGGAAGCTGTTGTTCTCATTAAGGAGTCATCCTGCTGCAAGCACTGGTTTATCATCAAGACTAGGAAAGCCAAGCAGACTCTGAGCCAGATCCTATGTTACACCCCTGCCCTTTTGTGCCCCATTTTGGTTATAGCTTTCTAAAGGGAAATTCCTAGCTAGCATAAAATTGGTGGAGCTGGATGCTGCACCACTGGGCTCTAGAGGGCATACTGAGGGCACGGTAGAGTTTTCCTCTGCTGAACCTCCACTGATGTAAAGGCCTTTAAACACCATATATCGATGGCATAAATTAGATCAGCCCTTAGGCTGCTGTAACTCACCGCAGGCTGGACCACTCTCTCCTATACCAAGCTGAGCTGTGATGCCAAAGAGAATTAAATCTTGTGGCTGTAAAGCCTTAACAAGAAATTTAAGTCTTATGTAGCCACAGGCAAGGACACTTCAATCCTTTTAAACACTGGCTGAAGAAAACCTTCTTCCTCTTCCCCCCACCTCACCCAGGTTGTGTTGGAATGCAGGCTGTGCAAAGCAATTTACTTTGTATTTGACCTTGGCCCTTGGCATCTGTGGGAAATGCTCCTGAATGTGCTGTGAAAAATCCACTTAACCGGCATTGACCTCCTTTTAGTCAATGACCTACCAACCTGTTCTTCTAAAACAGCCTATCCAGGGAAGGGGTGACTTGGAAAATGCCCTTTCACCACTAGGTTGTTAGCTGAATGGAGGTAGCAGTTTGTTCTGGTGAGGCTGTGGTTGCTATGTTACTCACAGAGCTGTGGGAAAAGGAGATCTTATAAATATGGACGCCTTCACCAACAACCAAGTTGCCACTTTCCCTGATTAAGATTCATATGTTATTTTGACACAAATCAAACTGGAACGGCTAGATGCATTCCTGCTGTAGGTAGGTGCCAAGCTATTGAAATGAGTGCCTTGGGGCCTGTTTGCACCCAGGCTGTTCATGACCTGAAGTCTCAAAGTGGATCATGGGAAGTGATAGAGAGCACTGCTCATCTCTTCTTTCCCCAGAATTGTGCCCAGCTCCTGTCCTGCAGCATTGCATGTGTGGCAGCTACTCTTCATAAAATGGATTATTATTTAGGCTTGAATTCGATCCTGGTCAGGATCTCACACAGCAGACTCCATGGCCAAAGCATTTCAATGCATGAACATAGCATTGTTTCATCTTCTCCTCCCTCACCATGGAGGTATTAATCTTACCCCCTGTTTTCTCTGAAAGAGAATTGGATGTTGAAAGTCATGTAATGACTGGAACAAGCCCGAACCACAAAATATGGATCCAAATCTGAGCTTTAACAACATTTGGGCACATTCAGATTTGGTGTTTTGGTTTCATCCCCTAGGCTCTTGCTGCGAAGTTTTGATCCAGATCTGCTCTGGTGTTCCAGTTCAGGACGCTCTCGCTGGGAGACCTGGAAAACAGCCACATGGCAATGAGCAAAACCCTTTTAGGCCTGGTCCCCACTAAGTTCCCACTTTGGACTAAGGTACGCAAATTCAGCTACGTTAATAACGTAGCTGAATTCGAAGTACCTTAGTCCGAACTTACCGCGGTCCAGACGCGGCAGGAAGTCTCCCCCAGTCGATGCCGCGCACTCCTCTCGGCGAGCTGGAGTACCGGCGCCGACTGTGAGCACTTCCGGGATCGATCCGGGATCGATTTATCGCGTCTTAACCAGACGCGATAAATCGATCCCAGAACATCGATTGCGTGCCGCCGGACCCTCCGGTAAGTGAAGACAAGGCCTTAGTAAGATACAGTCTGGATTCTTCAGAAGTTCTCCAGGTGCTCAGGACAGAATTGTGAACTAGCGGAGTGAGTAGTTAAGAGGCTGATACACCTAGGTTCACACAGAATTCAAAATGAATGATCGCCGAACTGCTGTGTGGATATTGCAGTGTGCTCTAATGTAGCATTACATCAGTAAGCTCAAAAGTGGTAGTACAAGGTGTTTAGCAGGAGTCACAAACTTTAAGGCTGACTGAAGTCACAGAAAAAGATTTCTTGCCACTGTTAAACCCCTCACGTTGTCACCCAAACAGATAAGGGTTCAGTTAGGGCAAATGAGTAGGGAATGCCTCTGTAGTCTGTGCAATCTGGCTCCCACCACTCAAGCACCTACCCCTCAGGGAAGACCAGCCCTGGACTATACGGCATTGCCTTAATCAACTCTGCGCTGGAGTTGGCTCCTCTAGAGATGCAGTGATCACGTGGGACTACATCACTGGCCCCAATACCTGTGGCTGCAGTAGGATGCCTCAAAAGATGAAGCATCTCCTGTGACACCAACTACTTGAGCACAAATGTTCTTCCAGTGACCTGGCAGAGTGAAATGATCGGGCATACTGGATGCACATGGATGTGGCAGGAAGCAATAGGAAAACAGGACAACAAGAAGAAATAATAGATTCCAAAAAGGCTGGATTGGGGGCCTCACAGTACATGTGATACACTCAGCAGTAATGCCAAAGCAGCAGCAGAGATAAAAGTAGGAGACCATTCATTAAACTGATAATGCTGATTATCGGACAGCTGTAAAAGGGTAATTTTTCATGTGGGTGTAGTTTTGATTAAGTAAGAGGGTCTCCCAAGATTGGGACATTTATTTTAACTAGAATAATGAGTTCCATTGTCGTTAAAATGAACATAATTGCAGGCAGTGACATTTAATGCCGACCAGCAGATCCCTCTTCAAGGGAATTCAGAAGCAGAGCGGAAAATGTCTCTTGATATTTTTCTAGGTGCAAAGGGCACACATTTAATTTTGCTCTTCATGGCCACACCTAGTGATTACCCTGCAGAGCCTTGTCTGACAAAAACATGCCACTCATCACTGCACTCATTTAGGCTTTATTAAAGCATCCAAGCCAGAGTCTTTCAATTCAGCTATGCAGATGCAGTGCCCTATGCATTTAATTAGAGAGCTTAAAAGCCACCAATATATTTTCCCTGTTAATACTGTAGCTGTGTACGTTATAGGGAAACCTGAGTGATAAGAAAGCAAAGGGGCCAGACTGCAGCTGTCCCTATATGCATGCCCAAGTTGGGAGGTCAGGGAGCAAGGGTCCAGTAAATAATATATACGACTCTCCCTTCACTTAGTACTAAAGTGCAACCTCCTGCTGGGATGCAACTTGGCAGCTATTTAACGGTGCCCTGGAACGAGAATACTTTTAAGTGTAAAAGAAAAGAGGATGAATTTAGGTAAGGTTCTTTGTTTGCTTGTTCCCGGCCCCAGAATCGCTTCTCAATCACTGCCCAAGAAACAGATGATTTAAAATAAAAGCTTAAATTGGATAAGGTCGCATGTGCCAGGCACTTCTAGAGAGTTAAAGCCTGCTACTTTGGCCAAAGTGACTGAGGCTAGTAGTAGTGTCCTAGCATGACAAAAATGGAAATGAGTATTCCTTTTTCCTCTGGTTGCCAACAGAAGTAACCACTTCGTCACAGAGAATTTCCTTGGGATTGAGGACCCGATTGTGCTTTTGGGGCTTTAATTCCTCCCGGCCGCTCGGTAACCATAGAGTCACAGATATTGAGACTGAGAGAGACTTCTTTGATCACCCAATTCATTCTCGGCCAGTGCAAAATTGTTCCCTTCAGTGTATTTACTGAGGCTTTTCTCAGTCCAGTTTTAAATGACCCAACCAATGAGTTTCCAGGGAATGCTGAATGCCTAAACTATTATTAAGTACTAGATCTGCCTTTGCATTCCAGGCCAAGCACCAGAACTTGATCATGATATTCCATAAACCAAATTCATAGATTTAAAATTAGTCAGAAATTTCCTTGCAGCTTGAGAATCCCAGTGCAATTTCTGGATTAACTTCTTATTTTAAATGGAAGGATTGGAGTTGGTGGGTTTTGCGTCTTTTCATTTATTGTGCCACGCCACAAAATTATTACATGTGACCCTGGCTGTGACTGGTTAAATTACAGGTGACGATTGGGGCGAGACGCTGTGTAGTGGATCTTGGTGGTGGTAGCTGCAGAGGACTGGCAGGCTTGAAGTGGCTTGCTTGCTGGAGGTCAGATCCGATGAACAGCTTGCACAATTTTTCTTCTGAAAGCGAATGTGTCTGAAAAGCATTTCTTTCTCTCTAGCATCTCCTCCTCTAGGAGCTATGGAGTTATGAGTAAAAGTATATGCCAATGCAGCTGTGCAGCTTCATAGAACAGAAGAATCCGTCCTTTACCTCTTGCTGAGATGTAGGGAAAAGCTTTCCTTTTTCCTTCCTGATTTCTCTCTCTAAAGCAGATCATGATGCTGTGTATTAAGTGTGCTATTTGGGGGTAGGGTGGGAACTGCATACATGATGTGACGAATGTTTGAATAGGGCAAGCAAACCCTCCCCAAAAAATGATTGAATAAACTCCAGTCATGCCAAATATCAAAAGATCTCCTTTCCCTCTTTCTTAAAGCCTAGGACAACACAGAGGCTCCTCTCAGCAGTAAAATAATAGTCCTGTCTCCCTAGATATAGCGTTATGACAGCTAAAATGAGCACAATTGCCATCACGTGATGTGACTGATGCTCCTGAGGAGCAGCAAATCTCTACCGCAGATGATTGGAGAGTGATAAAACCCCTGACCAAAGCCAGTGCATCTTCCTGCCCGTCCATTAGGTGACCCTTGATGGCAGTGCTGAGACAATAAAAAAAAAAAAGGGAGAGTTCCTATGCAGTAGGCCAGGATGTGCTCAAACCTTCCTGCACCGAGCGGGAGTGCAATCTTTTTGTATTCTCTAGATGGTGTGTTATTGTGTTGAACTTCATAATGGATTCTGGGCCTGAGCCAAAGCTCATTCAAGTTCTGGAAGCCTTTCCATTGGCTCAGTGGACATTAGATCAGGGCCTCTGTTGGTTGCTGGCTTTTGTAATAAAATGGATATTAGATCAGCAGAGCTGTGCAAAACTGATGCTTTAAGTTTTCTGTGAATTTTTTTGGTTCCTTCCAGACCCTTTGTGTGTGTGTCTGTGTGTGTGTGTGAATTGTACATTTCGTTTTTTCATGAACTTTACATGGGAGTCATTTTTCACAAGCAAGGATATGATAGCAATTTCAGATATTTGTTGATGCAAATTGATTTTGGTCTGACTGAATTTTGCAATTCTTTTGGCTTTTTTCTTCAGTGAAAATGTGTTCCTTTTGACACAGAACCAGGCTTTCTTAAAACCTAAAACTTGCTGTATTTCCAAGGTTGAACACGCAGTTGGATACATTTTGAAAGTTCACTATAAAAGGCCAAAGCATGGATGATGGTACTTCGTTTTCAAACTTTTCCCACAACTCTGCTAGTCTGTGGAAACACCACTGTTCTCCCTTGCTTGGAATGTAGTATGGCTATACCTCATGTAGATTATCCGTTGGTTTCAATGGTAGGGTCATATGATTTTGGACCAGGAGGATCTGTGACGTAGATGGCCAGTGTGCATGATATAGTGATAATTATGAAGTCCTGAATGACCATGAATTTGATACAATAGAATACATGGCCCTTCTAAATCATCCCCCCAGATGTTTCCAAGATTGGAGGGAGGGAAGGCTGGCAGAAAGCTACCTGTGCTGGCCTCTGAACAATGGTGCACCTTAAGTGGTGTCTTTTTTTAGAATTCCTTTGGGGTTCTCTTTGCAAAAAAGCAAAGCCTATTAATATCTACCTGTCCCTCCCTGTGGAGCCTTGCTCTTGGTTAAATAGATTCAAAGTCCAGGAAATTGCAAATGCAGATATTTATTGACAGAAAACAAGCAAACAGTGCAAATCGTTTAATCAAACAACAGGGGACACAGCTGAACTGCAGTAGCCGCAGGGCTTCACAATTTAAACACTGTAGCATTCAGCTGAGGAGACTGATGCTCCAGAGATCAGCTGAGCCTCATCCTTAACCTTCCATAAGTTCCATCCAACTGGAGCCAGGCTTACCTTGCCAACTGGAGCGTGTTCCCTCATCAGGCCGTACGGTACACCAGGTCACACCCTCCTCTCCTAGGGGTGAATTTCCCCTCAGATGCAGAGTTCACAAAATAAACGGAAACCCACTCAGAGGAGCTTCATTTATCAGGGATTCTGAAACTGAAGTGCAAAGCCAGCAGAGTCCCAACTCTCCACCTCAAACTAGACCCCACTTAGAGCTTGTCCCTTTCTCCTCGCTTGTCCTTCCTGTCCCGCTCCCTCTGCATCTTCTCCCATCCCAGCCAAAGATGATGTTGGGGCCTCTCCTGGCTCCTTGACAGCCATTCTATGCTTGCCATGTCATTAAGAGATACTTTGCATTCAAACTGAATTGTTCACCATATTTTGTGCTTCCCTCCATACCCAGGAGGAAGAGAGAGTGCTGGGAATTCCAAGGAAGGCTGTGAGCTAGGCTGGATTCCCCCTGCTCATGGTGTAGCATCATCCTATAGGTTTCAGAGTAGCATCCGTGTTAGTCTGTATCTGCAAAAAGAACAGGAGTACTTGTGGCACCTTAAAGACTAACAAATTTATTAGAGCATAAGCTTTTGTGGACTACAGCCCACTTCTTCAGATGCATATAGAATGGAACATATATTGAGGAGATATATATACACACATACAGAGAGCATAAACAGGTGGGAGTTGTCTTACCAACTCTGAGAGGCCAATTAAGTAAGAGAAAAAAAAACTTTT
>NC_048307.1:14083784-14099239 GCF_013100865.1 Trachemys scripta elegans | reverse complement strand
TTATCAAACTGTCTGTACTGGGCTATCTTGATTATCACTTCAAAAGTTTTTTTTCTCTTACTTAATTGGCCTCTCAGAGTTGGTAAGACAACTCCCACCTGTTTATGCTCTCTGTATGTGTGTATATATAGCTCCTCAATATATGTTCCATTCTATATGCATCCGAAGAAGTGGGCTGTAGTCCACGAAAGCTTATGCTCTAATAAATTTGTTAGCCTCTAAGGTGCCACAAGTACTCCTGTTCTTTTTGCATCATCCTATATTCATCCCTAGGAAGAAGAGCTGACACTATATGTCCCATAACTCAATGTAAGGCATGATAACCTGGTGTTCAGTATGGGAAGGACACAAGCAAAAACATATATACACTGAGGATGCTTGCAACTGCTCCCCAGCTTGCTCAAAGGAGGCAACAGGGGGTATAAGCACTACTCATTGGTGGCCAAGTTGAAATGCAGGAATATGGGGCTTTTGCATTGACCTGGGAAAAGACATACTACTACCTGTCCTCTTATGTCTGCCTAGGCACTTTATGGGGCTCACCTCACTGGTGTGTCAGAGCTGGAGAGGGTATTAACCTAAATGCAAATTAATGAAAGGAATTGGAGGTGTTGGATCCTCCTCAGTTTGTTTTGGAATATCATGTACTTCCTCCCTCACCGCCCAAGGAGAGGCTACTTGCCCTTTCTCAAGGAGAGGCAGTAAGGCCATTTGTGGAATAACAGCGCTGCCCTCAGCTGCTACACCTGCTGAGCCTCTGCTGTTCGAAGGCCTGAACAACTACAGTGAGTGAAAGAGCAAGGATCAAATAGCTTGTTACATTTTATTTCTAGTGTTTCATTGCGCTAAGGATCCTGGTTTATGAAAGAGATTGTTCCAGACCTGGACCTTCCTGGAGGTCAAGGTTGTTTGGGTGGGTCTGGGATTAGATACATAGGGGCCAATTCAGATCTCTTACACTGGGGTAAGATATTGAAGTGAACAGATTTGCTCTGGTGTAAGTGAGGTTGGAAATGGGCCCAGATGTTTCTTCATACTTCATGTACATGCCAAGCCCGTTATTCTATCCAATGCCATAAAAATGCCGATACTCAGAGCAATTTTCCTTTGAAAACCATGTCGAACAAGGGAGAATATTCCAGAAATCAAAAGCTCCTGCTGCACAATGCCGTCATTCCTTCTGACTTTTATTGCTTTTCTTCTACTGCAGCTACAGAAAACTTATTTAAACTATGAAACTTCTTTGGCGTGGATGCTTTATATTGATGAAACAGAGCTGACTTTCTCTGGAGAACCAGAATGTTATTAAAGCACTTAACCTACCATTGCTGTGGCTATCAATTATACCCTTCATTTACACTATACAAGGCTGATGGCTTATTTGAAGTTCAAGAGGTTTTTATAATGAGATGTTAATTGAGTACACCTGCAGTTGGCTAAAATTTTCATGGACAATTAAGTGTAATCATTTCATTTCCCAAATCTTTTCTGGTTTGCTAGATTCCTACACTACATTTCTGTAGGGGGTGGGTGGGATGAAGGATGAATGTACAGTGCAAATGTAATCAATGCCCACAACTTATGATCTGTGCTATAAGTTTGACATTAATTCTTCTCCCTCCATATGAATGGACTTGATATGAGCTGGAGACTCATGACTTAGTAGTCTAAGCAGCTGCACTGAAACAGCTACACACCGTGCAACCAAAGGTTCAAACCCAGGCAGGACCAACTCAGCCTTTCTTCTGAGGCAGATATATTGAGTACTTTGCAGTTTGCTCTGTGTCTCTTTCTGAAGAGACCTTAAAAGCCCAAGTCCTGTCTTTACTACATAGAAGTTTGAAAATTGGGTGGTACTACAAGAAAATTAAAGATTTTCCCTGCTGCCCTTGATCAAAAGTCTCCCCACAACTGCAGAGTGTGCTGCCTGTCATCCTGACTCATTTGGCTGCTTTGCAGTGGATCTGAACTGGCACCTCTCTATTTTGTATAGTCTTTGGGATGGAAGGTGCTGTGAAAAGGCTACATTTTATTGCTCCAAATATTGAACTGCCACGTCTGACTGTACTGAACTTATCAAAACAGGAGGTAAAAATAGAATCTGCTGTGCAGTGGTTTATATCATGGGTTTAAGGCATAAGCCATTTGGCTCCATCTTTCCTGGATAAACTTTATGAAAGCGCTACGGCCTTGAGTCTGAGCAAACAGTGGCATTATTCTTGCACAAGTCAAAAAAAAAAAAAGATCTGCCCTTAATGCAGACGAAATTTTATTTCTGGACCTCCTGAGCAATTCTGCAATTCATCACATCTGAACCAGCTTGCCATGAACTAAAAGGCGGGTGGGGGGAATCAACTCACCGGAGCAGAAATAAAATCAAAACACCACTTTAGTCTGTAAAATGCCAGCTTCACACAGACAGAAACATTAACAAGTTAGCTAAAGCAAACAATTTCTTTAAGCATCTAAGAGCTGCATTTAAGGAATTTCAGAGAAACTAAAATGACAAAAAAATAGCCTCCATTGGCAGGGAATAGGCAAACCTTCCATCTGTCCACCCCTTCATTACCAGCTCAGATGGTTAAAGTTCAAAAACATTAGTGACTCCAACACTTGCTGCCTGGAAGAATCTGTTAATTCCAGGACTCCAGCTCTGAAAATTAATAACATCTATTTTAGACTTACCCGTATCTAATACAAAAGGACAGTTATTGGGTTGCTTTTTTTTTTTTAATAATAATCTCCTGTAACAATTGGCCAAAAGTGGTGTTCTGTTAGCTGTATTGGCTAATTAGCCTTAGAAAGACTGTAATGGGTGGCAACTGACAGAACGCAAAGATTCCTTAATTACTTGTCTTGTGAGACTCTATGGAAGCAAGTGCCAAAGTCTTTGTTTATTTGGTTAATGAGCACTTAGTCCCCCAGACTGAGGTATTCAGTATATTTTGTTGCTGGGAGTAGCCAGCTGCATTGCTAACAAACAAGTGCTTTGATGCTGATATAAGTCATTTACTATTCTTTAACTCCACCCGTCCCATAATACTGCAAACCATGTTGAGTACTTCAGGAAACACTGCTCCTTCTTAGGGTACGTCTTCACTTACCGGAGGGTCCGGCGGCAGGCAATGATGTTCTGGGATCGATTTATTGCGTCTGGTTAAGACGTGATAAATCGATCCCGGATCGATCCCGGAAGTGCTCGCTGTCGACGCCGGTACTCCAGCTCGGCGAGAGGAGTACGCGGCATCAACGGGGGAACCTCCGTGCCACGTCTGGATCCGCGGTAAGTTCGGACTAAGGTACTTCGAATTCAGCTACGTTATTAACGTAGCTGAATTTGCGTACCTTAGTCTGAAGTGGGGACTTACTGGGGACCAGGCCTTAGGGAGTTTCCAACAAAATGGAACAGGAAGCAACATCCAGTTTAGGAAGGGCAAGAGGAGTGCAGGTCATGGGTGTGACGCTCTGTACCTCGTTGGAACACCCTACATCCACATGGTCATCTTTATAAAATGATTGTGTGATATCCAATGCAAAGTTTGTCATTTAGCTAAAAAGTTACATTACTGTAAAGAAACATTACTGTAACAATTACTATAAACATCACTATAACTCAGTGCATTATGAGCCTTCCGAAGACACCCTGTCTTCGGAAGGCTCATAATGCACTGAGTTATAGTGATGTTATAGTAATTGTTACAGTAAGGTTATAGTAAGGTTATAGGTTATAATTTCATGTATATAGTTATGAGGCTGAAAATGTATACTCGTGGCTTAAAGCAAACCCATGCAAAAACTCTCCAAGAACAGAAAGGCAGTTCACACCTTGTCAGGGCATGAATGGGGCAAACCCAGCCCAGCCTCACCAGATCACTGGTCCAGATAACACCAGAGGGGAAAGTCACAATGGGGGAACTCGGATTAGGAATTAAGGAATGGATGTTGAATGAAACTAGAGAAATACCAGCTGGAAAGAAGACCCAGGATCACAGTGAGGGTAATTAACCACTGGAACAGATTACTAGGGGAAGTGATTCATCATCAGTTGAAGTCTTGAAATTGAGATTGGATGTTTTTCTGAAAGATATGATCTAGTTAACCTACAAGTTAACTTTAAGCAAGTGCTTAAGTACCATTAATTTCAAAGTTTTTAAAGTTGAGTGTCTTCATGAATAAAGATGCTTTCCTGAATCGGGTCATTATATCAGAAGAAAGAATAATTCCCTCTGCTGGAGGGCTTATTGGGTGAAATTCTACAGGCTGTGTTATACAGAAGTTTAGCGTAGGTCATCACAGCAGTCCATACTAACCTTAACATCTATGAATTCATGAAGTGTGGAAGATAACTGCTACCTAATACTATTTCGTCTGTGGCAGTATTCATGGGACAAGAGCATTTGTTGAATGCAAAGGTCAGGCCAGCTAAAGTGGAGAAAAGAATATGTGAAAAAAGAGACTATATTAATCACCTGTTATTGTATAAAATAATAATGCTTTGCACTTGCATAGCATCTTTCATTGAAGAATCTCAAACCACTTGATGAATAGAACCCACAAGATGCAATTAGCCTGTGGCACTCATTGCCACCCTATATCACTAAGGTTAAGAGTTTATCCTGGATGTTTATATGAGAACATCCAGCATTACATTAGTTTGGAAGGGATATAAACTTTCATGCTTCAGGGTTTAGCACACCCTCCAAGGAAAGGGGTTAGTGAGAAATTTCCTTTTGGGTAATTTATTCTGTAATTGCCCAGCAAATAATTTCTTGTCTCTTATTCTGAAATGTCAGGTAGTGGCCACTGTTGGAAATAGGACCCTGGATTAGATGGGTCACTGATCTGATCTAGAATGGCAATACTTATGTTCCTACATCTTTTGAGTCCCACAGAGCCTTTGGTTATGTCATTTCAAGCAAATAGAAATATTAAATCACTCCCAAATAGCTACTTATTATGGGGCAGCGTGTGATAGCCTCAGACATTTTGAGAATCACCTTAGTCCTTGTGTAGTTACATTGCAGTCACATTCTCAATGCGAGCAAGGGTGGCAGAATCTGGCTCTACGTAACTTACTTCCTTATAGAAAAATAGTTGGCATTTTACATTTAGAGAATGTTTTAGACATACTAAGCATACAGTAATTTTCCTCAAGAAAAGACCAAAGTAATTTGTTACAATGCAAACAAACTCATTTTAGTACCAAATTCACTGGTATATTCACTCCCAAAGTAGGAAGTTGACAAAGTGAAAATTTACATATATCCTCAAAGTGGAGTTTGCTCATTTATATTCACACCCTTCTAAAACCACAGTGCATAACTTGATCAGTCTTCACTTTGTGCTGCATCTCACTGGTGCACAGGCCAGAAGGAGTTTGCAGTCTGCCAGGAAAGAGCATTTCAAGCTCTAGCAAGAATTATACTCTAAAAAAATTGAAGGACGACTTTGAAAATTGTCCAAAGAGACAGGTGTTCAGATTAATCCAGTGTAACATTTGCAGTATTTCCACCTGAAAAAACTGCTTAACTTCAACACTTCTCTATCTGTAAACATAGGGCTGAATTCTGCTCTTAACACAAAGGTGTAAATCCAGAATAATGACATTGATTTCTACAGAGTTGACATGAATCCCAAGTACAGCAGAATTTGATCTGTTATTTCCATATGGAGCTAACTACCTAACTGTATAAATGTGAAGTATATTGGTCAGAAAACATAGAAATTACCAAAGAATATTCAATAAAATCCATCAAGTTGTATGACCTTTCCAAAACCATAAAACAGAACACCCTCCCACATCCCAAAAAAGCAATCCCTTGCATTTTTTCATGGGAGCAAGGATTTTGTCTGTGTACAAAAACATTTAAACAAAATTAAACATTTTACTTACTTTGATTACATAGTGTGTCTGCTAAATGCATATTAGTACAACCTGTAGGATCAGTTCCAAGTGAAATGATCTGTATCAAGTAGCTCCTTTCTGGTTGTTTTGGAAAAGAGAAGAAGATAATGGAAGGTTCCCTTAGGGACCTGGGCCAAAGTCCATTAAAGTCGATGGGAGGTCTTCCATTGATGTCAATGGGCTTTGGATTAGGCTTTTTAAGCTCAATGATTGATTGAGCACTTCAGCAAGCATGAAATTCTACTAGTCAATTCCATGAAATTCCATGGTCAAAAGCATTGAAGGTGAAATCGTGACCTTGCTGAAATCAGTGGTAAAAATCCCATTAACTTCAGTAGGTCCAGTACATCACCCTTAGGATATGTCTATATTGCACGCTAAGTCCGGGTTCTGACTCAGGTTTGAGCCCAAGTTCCCTCTCTGTCCACACACCAATCCGTCTGACTTGAGTCAGCAAGCCCTCAGGGCCCAGGTTCTAGGACCCTGCTAGGGGGATGGGTCAGAGCCGGAGTCCTATTGTAACTTGAGTCCACACCTTGCCAGTCTGTAGTGTGGACATAGCTCAAGATGCAGACCTGAGTGAGAAGATCATCGTAGTGCAGCATGGACACATTCGCACGGCCGTGAAACCCAGGTCCAGCAATTATAAACCCAGGTTTACAATGCAGTGTGGATGCTCAAGCATGTGCTTGGAAACAAGAGTCCATAATCCTGAGTCCTACAGACTTGGGTTTACAATGTTGTGTAGACATGTCTTTAGACTCTAGCAAATATCTTTTTTTTCAGGCTATAGCCACTGTGAAGGTGAGTCGAAGTTTTTTCAATTTTATTTTTATGTCCTCCCCTTTCTCCTCTTCTTCCCTTTGTGATTGTTTCCCCCCACCCCACACACCCTCTTTTCATTTTTTCTTTTTGCTATTCTGTGTAACTTCCTGAATTTTAAAAAAGCAACAGAGTGGCAAAAGGAAAAAAAACGAAACTAACTTTGCCAAAGGTGGATGAGTTTTAAAAAGTGACAGAATAGCAAAATGGAAAAAAGGAAAAGGGAAAACCACAACCATTTGATATTTTGAAATTCTGACAACCAAAAAACCCAACTTTTTTTTTGGGGGGGGGGGGAATTCTGTTTCGACCCCTGCCAAATGGAAACAACTTCAAAATTTCAATTATTTTTCCTCAACATTCTTTTTCCATCTTTTAACCAGCTCTTCTAGGTAGGTGCTGCTGCTACTAATGCAGTTCTTCCTCCTCCTCCTGCCCCCAAATAGTCTCCTCTTTGCTATCTTGAAGGGGCAGCTTTAGGAGGTGTAGGGAGGCAGAGCCAGAGGACGTTGGGGGAGATTTTACTTTGGTCATGGGTGAGAGTTTGAATCTGCGTGTGGAAGCCTGTGGAGAAGCCTTTGTTGCAAGCCCAACATGTGTGGACTGCGGTGGGGTGACCAGGTGGATGAACAGATTCAGGGGAGCCTGCATAGGTTTGTGTATTTGCTTGGTTCTGGGGATGGGGCAGGAAGAAAGGAGGCAGGAGTGTGCCTATCAGAGGGATTGGTGGGGTTAGTGGTTTCTGGTATGCCCAGAAACTTTTCACCAAATGATCCCCTTCGTTCTCACCAATCGTTTGGAAGCCACCCCTGTGTGAGAGACAGGGCCCTCTTTTTGCCTCTTTATGAAGAACCCAAGGAACATTCTCTATTTTAGAATGAAATTTGCCCTGTACAGATGGCCAGCACAAGTTGAATTTCAATGTTCACAGGGTATATGTTGAAGGAAAGGATGGACCAGTGGGTAGGGCACCAGTTTGGGGCTTAGGAGACCTCAGTTGAAGTCCCTGCTCTGTCACAGTCTTCCTTTGTGACCTTGGAGCAGCTACTTAGCCTCTCAATGGCTCTGTTCTCCATCTCTAAAATGGGGATAACAGCACAGGGGTAATATAAGAATCAATATGTTAAAGGCTGAGAAGTGCCCAGATACCACAGAAATTGTAGACAAAGAAAGAAGCAGATAGATTTTAAGCAATGGATTTTGACTAGACTGAGATGTTCTGTGTAAAACTCGGCAGTCAGTGTATCATGTGGGCAGCCCTTCTGCTAAAGCAACACAGTCATTTTAATGTAGCCATTCTTCTAAACTAACTTTAAATGGAGGTGGTATGAGAAACATTATGTATTAATACAAAATCATTTAGTTCCTTGAATATTTCCATAATTGCCAAAGTTTGCCCCAGTGGTAGTTATTTCTAGTTTCTATAAATAATCCTCAATAGTACAAACCACTTTTTAATGTAACACAAGAAATCAGGGAAGAATTGTAGCTTTCTAATGCACTTTATTATAATCAATATCACTTTGCGTTGAAAACTACCTGTTTTTTCATGTTGTGTTTATTTCATTTAGTAACCCTATGCCTTGTGGTTTTGGTTCATCATGCAGACTCTAAGGGTATGTCTACACAGCCAAGAAAAACCCATGGCTGGCCTGTGCCAGCCAACTTGGGCTAGCAGGGCTTGGGCTGCTGGGCTGTTTCACTGCTGTGTAGATTTCCGGGCTTGGGCTGGAGTCTGGGATCTAGTTGTGGGTTTTTCTTTGCTGTGTAGACATACCCTAACTAATATACAAGCAACAGCACTGAAAAGAGTCACTATTGTTGATTAGTTAAATGCTTCCAAACAAATTTTTTGGTGCACTGAAGACAAAAACATGCCGAAATGACTTAGGTTTAAGACTATTTGGATTCAGTTCTAGACAAACATCCATGCCTTCAGTGATTTATTGATGCCATAAAAGCAAAGAGGAAGATTTGCAATATGTCCACTATTTTCCTAAATATTACTACCTGTGTTAGACATCTGGAAAATGTTAAGAGCTGACCATTCTGGGCCTGATCCAAATCCAACTGAAGACAAAAATAAAAATCCCATGGACTTTAATGGGCTTTGATTCTGGCCCAATAAGAGGCTGTGAAGGCTTCATTCTCCTCCAGTCCCTAGGCAGGCAAAATTCACATTAAATTCAAAGGAAGACTCATGCGTATATAAGGGATGTGGGCGAAGGTCTAAAGTTTGGAGAAACATTGCTCTCAGTTGTTTGCTGCATAGTTCCACAGCACACAGTAAACCACATCCAATGCCAGAACATTTAGCCAAGGTTCTTATAAGCATGTGAAATTTCCCCAAATGATTCTGCTAGAGCCTTGAAAATGGTCATATTTAGGGTCTCAAAAGGCAGTTCTATTTTATTTTCATCCTCTAGCCTTCCCCCTCTTACCCAGTAACACATGCACACTTGCGGAGAGGAGTTATTTCAGTTAAGTGCCCATGTGGACATGAGAACAAATGGATATAAACTGGCCATCAACAAGTTTAGGCTCAAAATTAGGTGAAGGTTTCTAACCATCAGAGGAGTGAAGTTCTGGAACAGCCTTCCAAGGGGAGCAGTGGGGTCAAAAAATATAACTGGCTTCAAGACTGAGCTTGGTAAGTTTATAGAGGGGATGGTATGACAGGACTGCCTATGATGGCATGTGGCTCATCGGTGACTGCTAGTAAAAATCCCTAGGGGCCGGAGATGGGACACTAGATAGGGAGGGCTCTGAGTTACTACAGAGAATTCTTTCCCAGGTAACTGCTTGGTGGGTCTTGCCCACATGCTCATGGTCTAACTGATCACCTATTTGGCATTGGGAAGGAATTTTCTCTCAGGTCAGATTGGCAGAGACTCTGGGCATTTTTTGCTTTCCTCTGCAGCATGGGGCATGAGTCACTTGCAGGTTCAGACTAGTATAAATGCTGAATTCTCTGTAACTTAGAATCATAGAATATCAGGGTTGGAAGAGACCTCAGGAGGTCGTCTAGTCCAACCCCTTGCTCAAAGCAGGACCAATCCCCAACTAAATCATCCCAGCCAGGGCTTTGTCAAGCCTGACCTTAAAAACCTCTAAGGAAGGAGATTCAACCACCGCCCTAGGTAACCCATTCCAGTGCTTCACCACCCTCCTAGTGAAATAGTGTTTCCTAATATCCAAGTCTATAAACCATGAGTTGAGGACTTCAGTAACTCAGTCAGAGGTTAGGGGTCTATTACAGGAGGGGGTGGGTGAGGTTCTGTGACCTGCAATGTGCAGGAGGTCAGACTAGATGATCATGATGGTCCTGTCTGACCTTAAAATCTATGAGTCTGTATTCATTTAGAGCCAAATCCTAATCCCATCAAAGTTAATGGAAAAACTCCTTTTGACTTTGATAGAATGTGGATTTGGCCCTTATAGGTAATATACAGTAGCAAACCAATAATGTGAAGCCTCATTTCATAGTCATGCAGGGGACAAATCATTACGTTTATCCAAACAACCCACATTTTCTGAGTCAGCGTAATTGAGCTGAAAACCTCATGACAACAGGCTTTGTCATCCAGTTCCCAGCACTTTTTGCTTCCAGCTCTATCTGGAGCCTATTTCCATAAATGTGATTCAAGATCAGTTCACTACAGCTGGGGTAAGAATCAAAAGGCCTGTTTTTTAAGCTGTTTGGCTATTAATGCATGTACATGTAAGCTGAGTTTTTCAAAGGCATTTAGGGGATTTGGCTGTCTATTAATTTTAAAAATTCTCATTAATTGTGAGTCCAAATCCTTTAGGTGGCTTTGGAAGTCTCAGCCATAAACTATCTATTCTAATATAACTCTTCCTCACAGAATTGGAATGCCTCCATTCATGTAAGTTGGTATAGCCCTATTAGCTTCAATGAAGAAGCTATGCCGATTTATACCTGTTGTGTCTGTTGTATTTAAGATTGGGCCTTGTATCTGTCTATCTACACAAACTGTCTATCTACACAGTCCATCTGAATTTTTTATGAGCTTAAATCAAATTATTTTTTAAAAGAAAACACACGTATATAATTCTGTCTCACAGTTTATCCTGTTCCTGACACTTTGTGTCCTCCTTAGGCATATTAAAATGCCGGCAATATATGTGATAGGCTGGTTACCTTTATTTTGAGACCTCCTGGTTGTGAGACCAGTAGGTGGCCTGGACTGTCCTTTCGTGCCCTATACACTGTCAGTCACACTGACTTTTAAAGGTCAAATTCTCAACAATATGGAAAGAAACAGGCAAAACAAACACAGCAAGGTCAAGGAAGAGAAAATACAGTCTATTTGTGTAATAGGCAAGAAGAACAATTCTTTATACCCACTGGGAGTACTTGCTGAAAGCAGTGCTCAGTCCAGCCAAGCTGAGCATTTTCAAGAAAAGTTTCTGCCCCTATTATTGAAAAGTGGTTCAACTTCCCTTAAAGCATTAACCCTTTCTCAGTCTCTCTGACATTTCTAAGTCTGCACAGCAGTTGCATTCCTCAGCCAGAGCTGTTAAAAATGTATCATTTTTATTGGTTGCAAAGCAACAGGCAATCCCTCTGTTCTGTTTTGATGAACAGATGCTGAGAATTCTTCTTGTCATTATAACTAAAAGCACTGCCCGCGGGCTCCTTTAAAAAATGGAGTGAGAACGTCTGGTGTTTCTTTAATGTTGTTATACAAGTAAAACTTTTGGCTGTAGCAAGTGACAGATCTTCCTTAACCTGCAGATATGGCTGAGCAAACTTTGACACTTTCACCTACTTGTTTTAGGCAGGCTCCTTTGGAAGGGTGCCTCTCCCAGAACGTGACTGGGATTTGCAAGTTAAGGAAACAGAGATCCTTGGACCAGAATAGATGAATGGTTCTGCTGAGGGCTGGTATCCTGAGATTGTGGCTTTACTAGAAATCCAAAGCATTTTTCATAAGTTTTAATGGGTTGTAATCTCAGCGATGTGACATTTTATGTGTTTGTTGATAAGAATAAAGTATGATTGGCACAAAAAGACTCTGGGCCTGATTCTTATCTTTTTTATGCAGGTATAAGTCCATTAACTCTAATGGAGTTACTCCTGATTTACACCAGCACAAGTGAGATGAGGCTCAGGTCCTAGGAATTGAGCAGCCAGCCAGTGTGAATGCCAATATTAGGTGCCATAAAATGGATATAAGGTCTCACTGGTTCACGGATATTTTTCTCTGACAAATGTGAGCAGGGAGCAGCCCTTGAGACAAAAGAACGAGACCTGCAGTATATCTGTCACAATAGAACTGTTGTAAACATTTTGAAAGTTCACCGTGCCATCTTCTAACACTACCACCAGGAATAAAGCTCTGCGTTATTAAGAAAGCCCAGCAGTGATATGCAGCAACACAGTGCCCAGGTCACCTAAAGAAGACAAATAGACCCATATCGAATTGTTCATGTTTTGTCAGTGCTGTGTGTTACAGAATAGGATGGCAATTACAGTAGTTCAGACAAATTAGGCACAGACCTGAATCAGAACCTTAAGTCAGTTGAATCCTCCCTCCCACCCCCAACATTGGGATTTAAATTTTTAAGCTGAAATGTAAGCACCATTGAAGTCAATGGGGTCAGGATTTCGCCCCTATCTTTGAATCCAATTCTGGGAGGGGCCTGGTTTTTGGTTTGGGTTTGGATACCGATCTGGTGGGAAGAGCTTGTGTCACAAGTGTGGGCACCGAAATTTCACCTTTCCTGGGATTGTCCTGGAGCTGGGTGGTTTTTCGCAGAATGCGGAGGACATGGGTCTGAGGAATGAAGAAGTTGGCCCTGATTTTGCTGCCCAGCCCTGGTACAGATTAGAGCTGCACGGGCAGCTTCTCTAACTTGCACCAGCTGGCAATAGCTCCTAAGGGGCTGCCTGACAGCTGGGAATAACCAGAGTGCATCATACGCCCCACTGCATGTCCCTCCCTGCCCTGACACATACTGCTGCAGGGAGGGATGCATAGAAGCCAGCTTCTCCCCCTGCCTCATAGGGTGTTATGGGTTGTCTCTGCTCCAGCCAACCAGTGCAAAGGGAATGGAGTGGGACAAAACACAAAAGATTTCTTTAATTCAATGGCAGCTTTGCATTGATTGGCTGTATTTTGGACAGCAGGTAATTCACTTTTTAGATGAAGTTTTGAAAAAAAAGAGATTACAGTAGCTGAGTGATAACTAGTTTCCTTTGGCGTTTCAGGGATTCAGACATGAAATGCATTTGCCTTCCAAGATGATGTGACTAGGTTAAAATACTAAGATGACCCTTTGCAATTGCTTAAAAAGTTATAACATATACAGCTCTAGTGATACTAGCACCAAATTGACTTTCAGACATCTCCCTCCTTTTGCATGTTCACTCCTTAGCATTAGAAAACAATGACATTGCGTCTCTTTATTTGTAAATGAAAAGAAATCCTGCTGTGACTCATTACCAGCTATTGTAATGATTAGGCCTAAACAGTAACCTCCTGTCTGTTGTAATGTTTCCATTTTAATAGACTACATGGACTGAATGGCATCAAACACAGATTTGCTTGGAGTCAGAAGGGGCATAAATAGCCCGCTTGGGTTTTTTGCTGGAGCTCAAATTTCATGACGTGTATTGTGAAATGCTCTAGCTAGACAAATAATTGAATAATCTAAAGGAAACTGTGTACTTACTCTGTTTATTGCAGGGGTCTGCAACCTTTGAGAAGTGGTGTGCCAAATCTTCATTTATTTACTGTAATTTAAAATTTTGCATGCCAGTAATACATTTTACATTTACAGGGGCCGGCAGACGGAGCCCAGGACCGGCAGTGGGGGCGGCAGAGGGAACCCCAGACCGGCAGTGGCCTGAGCCGCTGGGGTTCTGTCCATTCAGGCCGGCAGTGGGCTGAGTGGGGCCAGCGGCCAGGACCCCGGCTGGCAGCAGAGTGGCACTAAAAATCAGCTTGCGTGCCACCTTTGGCACGTGTGCTTCAGGTTGCCGACCCCTAGTCTATTGTATCAGCTTTTTCAGATGGATTTTAAAGTGAGAGGTTGAGTAGCAAATCTCACAATTTGTTTTTCTATGGCAAATTTCTGAGGGCTTGTCTTCACATACAATGCTACAGTGTCATTGGAGTTACTCTGTTTTTACACTGGTGTCAGTGAGATCATAATCTGGCCCACTAGGTGCATATCAGTGGAGAATCATTTTTGGGGAAGGCTCATACAATGAATAAAAAAAGATTTTTGCCCTAATTTCTACCCTGTGCCAACTCCACTGACTTCAGGGGAAGTTGCAATAGAGGTAGGTCAGGGCAGAAACTGGAGCTTTATCCAATTCTTCTAAACATAACTTTAAAAGCATTGTTTTATTGTCCATTTTATTAGAAGAGTTCAGGTAATTTTTTCTCCCCAGAGAGGTGAGTCATACCTCAGTCTGGGCATTTTTCTTTGTTGGGTCCCAGTGTTATTATGTAGCCTTCGGTTGTTTCCGAAGATTTTATTATCTTGCTCTGTTACGTGGCAATTTCAATAGGTTGTTTCCTAATGCTTTTTCATACTGGCCATATCTAAGAAACTTGTGTCAAAAGCCTCCATACATTCAGACTTGCTCAAGTGACACCCACAACTCTCTCTCTTTCCCATGGAAATAGTCTGTTTGTCAGTTCAGTATTGAATGCTGTCATTCCTGGTACCTACCTGTTTCTTTCTTAATCATAAAGGTGCAGTGCTGAAGTTATCTGAGAACGTCATGTTAAATAAAAAGGCGCTAATTCGTATGGAAGGGAAGACATTGTTAATTAAGTGGCATACGGAAGTGAATGCTGAGCAAAGGATGGTATCTGACATCTGTAATTTTTCTGTTGATGTCTCCGCATCTTAATCAAAGGAAAATCTATTCTGACAGGTGGTATTTAGAAGTGATAGAAAAACAGTAGTTCTTTTATTCAGTTAGTGGTGAGGTATTTCACCAAGATCAGATGTCTCCATATTCAACTTCAGCTGAAAAAAGGAGGTAGCACCATCTGAACACAATTTTGTATGAGTTTATTTCAGATGATGAGTTGTGAATTGATGCAGCCCAGTATATTACAAACCTGATTCTCAGCTGAAATAAACTGGTGCAACTCCATTCATCTCAATGGACCTATTCCAACTTACATCAGCTGAGGAGCTGGTCCTATATTCTCCTGCATCTGGTTTGTTTTATGGCCATTCCTCAGACGCACCCAGCAACCTGCTATACTCTGACATAAGATTTTTCTGTCCATGTAATATAATTCCTGGAAGTGTTACCCTCTGAAGTTAAGATTTCAGGGAATGATGTCACGAACCCGGCATTTGCAGATTAGTTTTACTCATGGTTCGGCAGGCTGCAGGACGTGTGTTAATATTTACCTCTACATGTGACTTCTCCAGTTAATGATAAAACAAAGTTGGCCCTTTCACTTACCATATTGAAATGCACAGAAGGCATGAACAGTGGCTGAGGAATGGCCCTGATCTGTCATGGTGCACTTTAGTATAGTAGGATTCCATCTGATGTAAGATATTAATGTAAAAAGGCTGAGTCCACAAAAAAGGCTGCTTGACCACACTAATATCTCAAAAAGAAGAACAGGAGTACTTGTGGCACCTTAGAGACTAACAAATTTATTAGAGCATAAGCTTTCGTGGACTACAGCCCACTTCTTCGGATGCATATAGAAGAAGTGGGCTG